>NW_026575042.1:42633659-42828659 GCF_905146905.1 Nyctereutes procyonoides
GTTTCTATTCACATTTGTTTCTGTGGAAAATAATTCAGTAGGATGATAATTGGTAAAACATTAGTAAAGATTTCATAATCAAGTTTGAGAAGCACAAAATTAAACTGTTAAACTGCTTTTTGTGTTTGGTATAGTTTTATTGTGCTAATCTGCATATGATCATGAAACTTTTTTGCAGGTATCACAAAAGCATACTTTGGGGTGTTATATACCTACATCTAAGCATTGCTAAATATGAAGGTTAACCCAAGTTGAGTTACCTCTGGCCCAGTCTTTCTCAAACAATGTTATTCATCAGAATCATCTGTGATGCTTTACATAAAAATGCTGGAAACACATCCTAGATTTATTGCTGGGAGTAATAGGGGTAGAGTCTTTAATCGTATCATTTTCACAAGCTCCATGGATGGTTCTAAAGTGAATCCCCGTTGAAGAAACACTGCTGTGAATATTATTATTACTTTTCTCCACAATTTCCATCTTCACTTATATCTCTATATCCGCCTAATCTTGTCTGTATTTTGTAGATCAAGAATCTTCCCTTACAACCCAAATTAAAATAGCAATATTCTGGATGAAAGTATACATTAACTATTTAAGCATAATATTTGTAATATTTGATACTCTAACAGTACAGCAATCTATGAAAGTTGAAACTATGATAAGAGAATTAAATATAATATGGAAGAAAAATAATTTCTCTAACATCTCAAGGCTCTTCCTCCTCCAAAATCTAACCGAATGCTTATCCATCTTTAAAACTTTCACTATTTCCACAAAACCCTGATCACTTATCATACCTAAATTTACTTACATATTTTAACATAATTGTATTTGTCTATCATTTTAGATTTTTTTTGAAGTCACAGAACCTCAGAGGAGGGATCTTAGTGATAATGATAATTTTCTGTAACTTCCCGGAACATGCTGAAATATTCTCTAAAGTACTTTGTACTCTTCGTTTTATAGATCTCGCTGTGTATGTTTTCTTGTTTCTCTCTCTCAGCATTGTAAAAAAAAAAAAAACAAAAACACTCATTTCTTTTCTAGTTGTATTGAATTCAATTAATGAATGTTGTTGACTGACAAGCAAATCAATTAGTCTTCCATAAAATTTACTGTTTAGTCTTCATTAAAATTTTTTCCATTATCAAAATGAATAGACTTTAAGTAGTTAACTTAAAAACATGTAATAAAATGACTAGTAAATAAGTCATGATTTTATCATCTACTTCTTAATAGCCAAGACTCTTGGTTGCCAATGATAGCACTACAGCACAAACTAATAAAAAATGGAATGCATTGCTTTTTAAATGAAAAAAGCAGGCTAAGGTAGCCATTGGCAGAGTTGCAGCCACATGCCCAAAGACATCAGTAATCTTCTGGCCACTACCCGGCTTTTCTGGGATTGACATTTTTGTCACTGGGTTTCCTGATGGTATCAAAGATGGCCAAGGAGCAGTTTTAAAATTCTGTTTCAAATGCTCCACTAATCCAGATGCAAAATACCTCATGCCCAAAATGTCAGAAATTCTGTAGTGGTCTCTTACTGGCTCAGCTTCAGTTGCCAACCCACCTCTGAGCCAATTATTATAGTTTGTGTTGATAGAATATTGATTGGCCAAATGATTATGCCCAGATTTGTCCCCAGTCCCATTGACTAAAAGTGACAGTGAGTGACAGATAATTTTTCAGAGGAAATAAGGGATATTGTTACCAAGATAGGAGGAAGAGATGCTAAGTAGATGAAAATAAGTATTTTCTGAGATCTCAGATCAGCTATTACTCTCTGCCAGTTTTGGCCTGTGTTCTCTATGAAATACTCATTGATTTAGTTGATGACTTCAGATTTCATTGATGGCAGTTAATACTTTGAAAAAGGCAATTATTTTTACTGCTAGAGGGAAAATATGACTTGACATATTCTTTGTATCATAGGATTAATTATATTTTAAGAGTTAATAATTCTAGTCCTAAAAGACTTTAAAGCCCACCATTTGATTAATAGCTGAAGTTTCAATATAAAGTGAATTCACTTACCAATCCACTAATCATAAGCATTTGCTTCTGGTACATGGAGGATGCATAATAGGTGTGATTTCATAGTCATTAGAAAAAAGTATAGACTTTGGCCCAGGGCGCGATCCTGGAGACCCAGGATCGAATCCCACGTCGGGCTCCCGGTGCATGGAGCCTGCTTCTCCCTCTGCCTATGTCTCTGCCTCTCTCTCTCTCTCCCTTTGTGTGTGTGTGTATGACTATCATAAATAAATTTAAAAAATTAAAAATAAATTAAAAAGAAAAAAGAAAAAAGTATAGAAAAATATGTGTATTTACCATAAAAAATGAAAACTGAGTATTAAAATGTAAAATGCCATCTTTCTGTGGCTCGTTTTCTGAGACTTAGCATGTGGATTTTTTTTCTTCTAAGATAATCAAAGCAAAAAAAATTATTAATACCAATCATATCAATACTACCTTTAAAAAATTGCTAAAATATTGTGCCTATGGATAAGGAATTAAAAACAGAACAAAATATAAATACTTTCAGAAAGTTAATGTCAAAATAATGTCCTTCATAATATAGTCACCATGACAGACTCCTTTTTCTGTTAACTTTTCCATTATATTAAAACATTTTGAAACTCTCTTTTGGGAAGAGCCTCAAGACCAGTTTATAAGCCACTAGAGAAAGCATCTTTGTTATTATCACATCACATATCTTCTCTACAGTTAATTAAAACAGTTTAAACCTACAACTTCCTCAACAGATTTGACTTAAAGTGACTCCCTGTTAATTCCTATAATCATATATATCCCAAAAGATGAGTACTTGTAATGGTAGAGGATATTCAAAGAGTGGATCACATAAAGTTAATTCCAAATAAAATATTTTTCTTATCAAAATTATAAAAAAATATTTTAGGTAATTACAACATCTTCAGAATAGGTGGCCAACCTTCAAGGACAAAACTAAAGAGAAAAACTTCCATCTAAGAAATGTCATTATCTTATGGTCCCCTTTAATATTTACATATTTACTGTGCATTATAAAAACTGGCAATCAATGTAGCTATGTAGGTAAAACATAGTTCATTTTTTAAAGTTGAAAGACCATCTTAAAGGTGAGGTCTAAAAAGGGAATGAGGTGCCTAGGTGGTACATTCAGTTTAGCATCAGACTCTTGATTTTGACTGAGGTCATGGTCTTGGGGTGTGGGATAGAGCCCTGCATCAGGCTCCATGCTCAGTAGGGAGTCTGCTTCAGATTTTTCTCTCTCCCTCTACCTTTGCCCCTCCCTCCACTCTTGGTCTCAAGTAAATATTCAAAAAATAATTAAAAAGGATAACATGAATTCATTTTAGAATAAATGCACTTATATGAGATTATTTTTAATATGCTATTCTTAAAGCTTTTTATTAAATCTTAAGTTTTATGATACACTTTTTAAACTCAGATATAGTCCACTTTACTCATCTCTAAAGCAATGTTTCTTTAGCTGAAAAGCAGAACGATTTCAGAATCATACCTTCCAGGGAAATCAATCAGCTGATAAAATGGCAGGCTCATGGCTCTGCTAGGATTAGTGTGCTGATGAAGCCAAGTTCACAGGTTTGATCCCTAAGTGGGCCAATTTACTTTGCTGCAGGCAGTCCCTTAGACCCTGGCCTGACATCCTGCAAATGGGAACCATCAGTCATAAGGAGAAGCTAGGAAAAAAGTGAGGGTGGAGTAGAGCCAACTCCTCCCCACTGCAGGAAAACAACTCCAAGTCCAGGCCAGCTGATGGTTATGTGGTAGCATTTCTCCTGTAAATAAAAGAGGGAGCTGTCTTCCAAATGATAGTGAATTGGCACAGGTCGGAGTGTAAATATGATCTGCAGAAATGCACTTTCAGATAAAGGATGTCAACAATTATTCAACTAGTAATTAATTGTTGGTTTGATGAGGGTTGAACCAAGTATACTAGAAGGTTTAGAGAGACCCCCAAATCAATTTATTTATAGTGTATTTGTTACTAACTTCCAAGAAACATTGGCTGCTGCTCAAACAAAAGAGAAAATGTAGCTACTAGCTGAGTAATTATGTTAATAGACTGGATAAAACAAAAACCATCAAAGCATTATATGTCAAAGTTTTATTTAACTCATTAATGAGGGAACTAGCAAGATGAGAAGGCCCTTCCAAATAAAATTTAAGAACGGGATTTTTTTTTTTTTTAGTCAGTAGGAAAAATATAAAAGCTGAACTAAATACCAAATTAGATTAAAAAAAAAACTGACTAAAATCCTACAGGGCAATGAAACCATCACACCTTACCAGTTTACAGAACTGTAAAATGGCCCTAATCAGTTGTGCAAACAAAGCTATATTCCCTTAGAGCATATTAGAAACAGCTGGAGAGTTTTAAAAAACATGATAACTAGGTCTTACCCCCCAATAGTCTGACTTAATTGGAAACCAAGTTAAGGCCTGAGCAGCAAGAGTTTTAAAACCTCCCCAGGTGATTCTAATGTGCAGCCATGTTTGAGAACCACCGCCCTAGGAAGTGCTATGAGCATTCACTTGAGCTTTCAACAATTTGACCTTCCACCTTGCTACTCAAAATGTGCAGCATTGTCCAGCAGCACTGCCATCACCTGAGAGCTGTTAATTTGGAATGTGGGCTCCCACGCCAGATGTGTAGAGTCAAAATCTACATTTAAAAAATATCACCAGGAAAAAAAAATAAAAAATAAAAAATATCACCAGGTAATTCGGGTGCACAGTAAAGTTTGAGAAGCACCTTTCAAATATGATATTGAAAGGACTTGCAATTACTTTTTTTCCTGATATCAAAGCTTTAGGAAAATTTTCCTAACTCCAAGAAACTGCCAAATCTCTCTAAAACAGCCCAAAATAGCACTTTAACAATAAGGACATTTGTGGAGAGGGAAATCAACTCTAAGCTGAGAAATCTGCTAAATCAGTTAATGGTCCTACTTCCCAGGATCCTCAGTTACCAGGCAGGTCAACTGAGGCAACAGACTTAGGAGTATTTCAGATGAATAGAGGGTTTTTAAGGGATATTAGGGTTAAGCATTATTCTTTACGTATTACCTTTACTAAGAGGTGTTGGCAACTGGGAAAGGGGTTGTCAGAAATGTGCCAATCATGTTAACCACCAGCCAGTTGTGTAAGAAGTAGAGTATACTAGCCATGAAGAAGAAAAAAAAATGTGTTTGCCTAATTACAATAGAATAAAAAATTTTCAGTGAAAATGTTCTTAATTTACTCAACATCAAGTTCCTAAATTTTTTTTAAAGATTATTTATTTATTCATGAGAGAGAGAAAGAAAGAGAGGCAGAGACACAGGCAGAGGGAGAAGCAGGCTCCATGCAGGGAGCCCGATGTGGGACTCCATTCCGGGACTCCAGGATCATGTCCTGGGCCAAAGGCAGGCGCTAAACCGCTGAGCCACCCGAGCTGCCCAATTTCCTAAAATTTCGAGGGTCAATGTATCAACCCACACTTAGTGTTAACTATATTTTGTAAAAGGCTGACAAGGGAGTTAACTATGCTTTAAGTTTTCATACTCAAGTAGTGATCACGCAAGACCCTCAATGTAGCTACTGACATCTCAGAAAACATGAATAACATTAAAAAGTGGAAATTTCTAGAAATGAGTTTTTTACTTTGACACCTATATTTAGTTTTCAAAGTCCTACCAATTAAACAAGTCTTTAATTCATGTATTTGTAATACATTTATTAAGTACTGGGTATTTTTCTATGTTTATAGTTGTGAATGAAAAATATGGTCCCTGTCCTTATGGAGCTCACAGTCTAGTATAGAAAGAAGGGTAGTAAATGAATAAAACAAATGTTTTTGTTATAAAAAAAGCTTGGTAAGTATAATAAAAGAACAGGGTCATTTAAATGAAAATTACTTAATGTGTAAGTAAGTTTATTATCTGTAGCTTTACAGGTCTTTACAAATAAGTTCTCAAATCATAAAAATTTCAATCATAAAATATATAAAATTAGTAGCCATACATTTTGCTAAGGCTGCCAGTTGTACTTGGCTCTGCTTAATTTCTCAATGATAAGAAACACCCAAAAGCTCTGACAGTGATTCTCCAACTTTCTTTTTCTTCACTATGGCAAAAATTGATAGTTTTCTCTGAGCAGATGAAAGTATGAAGTATCTTCCAAAGACCTAAAAAAAAAAAAAATCACAGAGATTTTAGTTAGGGCCAGAGATGAAATGTAAATATTGATTCAGTTACTTTAAATCCTCTCTGAAACAGGAATGATAGTTACACACACACATACAAACACACACACACACACACACACACACAGGTAATCTCCAATTTCAAAGATGCCGAATTGGTAACATATTTCATTAAACCCAGTAGGGAACTACAAATAACATCACAATTGAAAAGGTATGAAGCCCTTGTGTCATAAGAAGATAATCTGAATTTTTTGTTTTGGTTTTCTTTTCTATGGCAGTAGGGTTTTTTTTCCCATTTGATATTCTTAGGCTTATCATGCTTAATTTGTCATGGTTATAAGTACTATCATTTGCATTACTTATCCAGAATGCATCCTCTTCCCTTATTTAATGCTTTCGTTACTGCTGGCTCCTCTGACCCCTTACCTCTAAGCTTCTCCCGAAGTCTATTTCCTCTTTACTCTCTGGCGGTCAGTTTGAGACACACTTCTCAAGTTGTGATTTTCAGAACATATAGATCTAAACTCCTATATTCCTTCTTCCAAAGAACCCAGAAGGAGAAAAATAAGCCAGACTATTCAACAATAAAGGTACCCACACATAATCAATAAGGAACTGCATCAAATGTTCTTGCCACAGTCATCCCGATTTTTTTTTCATTTTTTCCAGTTTTATTGAGATATACTTGACATACAACATCACATGAGATTTAGTTGTACGACATGGTTTTTCAAATACTTACGTATTGCAAAATGATTAGCACAGCCAGTCATCACTACACATTGTTACAACTTTTTCCTAGTGATGAGAACTTTAAAGTCTACTAACGACTTCCAAATACACAATGCAGCACTATTAGCTTTAGTCACCATACTGTACATTACCTCCCAATGACTTCTTTATTTTATAAGTGGAAGTTTATACCTTTTCATGCCATTAACCCATTTCTCCCACATGCCGAATCTGGCAACCATCAATCTGTTCTCTGCATCAATGAAATGCTTTCTTTTTTAGATTCTACATATAAGTGAAATCACAAAATATGTGTCTTTCTCTGACTGATTTCACTTATCATAAGGTCCACCCATGCTGGATTTCCTACATTTTTATGATGGAATATTTCTGCATATGTATGTATACACAAAATGGATGTATGTATTTTCTTTACCCATTCATCTGTCAATGGACACTTAGGTTATATCCATGTCTTAGCTATTTTAAATAATGCAATGAACATGCAGGGGTATAAATTTTTTCAAGATAGTGGCTTCATTTGTTTGAATATATATATATATATATATATATATATATATATATATATATATATATATATATACCCAGAAATAAAATTGCCAGATAAAATGATAGTTCTATTTTTTTTTAATTTTTGAGGAACCTCCATACTGTTTTCTGTAGTGACTGTAATAATTTACACTCCCTATCGTGCGCAAAGTTCTCTTCTTTTCCACAGCCTTGCCAACACTTCTCATATTCTTGTTTTCCCTGAAGATAACCATATAATAAGAATGATGTAATATTTTATTGTGGTTTTCATTTACATTTTCCTGATGATTACTGATACTGAATACCTTTTCATGTACCTGTTGGCCATTTGTAGGTTTTCTTTGAAAAAAAAAAGTCTATTTAGGTCCTTTACCTGTTTTTAATGAATTGTTTTTTTGCTATTGAGTTGTATGTGTTCTTTATATATTTTAGATATATCAATCTTTATGAGATATAAGATATGCAAATATTTTCTGTAGGTTGCCTTTTCATTACGTTGATTTGTTTGCTGGGCATAAGCTTTTGAGTTTGTTGTTCTGCATGTGTTTCTCCAGTTTCCCAGCACCACTTAATGAAGGGATATCCTTTCCCCATTAGATATTCTTCGCTCTCTGGTCAAATATTGGTTAACTGTATATGCCAAGGTTAGATTCCAGGCTCTCTATTCTGTCCCATTGGTCAATGTGTCTATTTTTGTGCCAGTATCATAGTGTTTTTATTACTATGGCTTTGTAGTATAGTTTGAAATCTGGAAGCATGATAACTTTGCTCTTTTCTTTTAGGATTGCTTTGGCTATTTTGAGGTCTTTCATGGTTCCACACAAATTTTAGGATTATTTCTTCTATTTCTGTGATGTATGCCTAGGTATTTTGATAGGAATTCCATTGAGTCTATAGACGGCTTGGGTAGTATGGACATTTAACCATATTCTTCCAACCTATGAACATGGGATGTCTTTCCATTTGTTAATGTCTTTGATTTTCTACAAGTAATTTTTGTAGTTTTAGTTGTATAGATCTTTTACTTCCTTGGTTAAATTTATTCCTAAGCTTTTTATTGTTTTTGATACTATTGGGAATTAAGTGAATATTTTAGGTGTGCCATCATTAGTGCAAATGTCTGCAATTGATTTCTCTACGTGGATTTTGTATCCTGCCACTTAGTTAAACTTAACAGTTTTTTTTAACTTATCCTTTGTGATTTTCTAGAAAAAGAATCCTATTTACAGGAAAAAGAAAATTTTAATTCATCCTTTCCTATTGGGATGCCTTTTATTTCTTTGTCTTGCCCAATTGCTCTACCTCGAACTTCTAGAAATATATTGAAAATAGGACTGGTGAGAGTGAGCATCTTTTCCTTGTGCTCAATCTTAGGGGGAAACACTTTGAACTGATTTCTATTGAGCATAATGCTAACTGTTAGTTTGTTGTATATGGCCTTCATTATATTTAGGGAGGTTTCTTCTATACCCAGTCTGTTGGGGGGTTTTATCACAAAAGGATGTTGTATCTTGTCAAAAGGTTTTTCTGCATCTATTAAAACAATTGTGCAGTTTTAATCTTTCATTTTATTGATAAAATGTAGTTTATTTACTGATTTTTGCATGTTGAACCATTCTTGCATCCCGGGGATAAATCCTACTTAGTCATGGTATATAATGCTTCTACTGTGTTCTTGAATTTGTTAATTTAGTAATTCAATCAGCTTACTAATACTTTGTTGAGAATTTTTACATCTACAGTCATCGGGAATAATGGTTTATGGCTTTCTTTTCTTGTGGTATCCTTATCTAGTTTTGGTATCTGGCCTCATGAGTGTGGAAGTGCTCCCTCTACCACAATATTTTGGAAGAGTTTGAGGATTGGTGTTGATTATTCTAAATTGATACTATTCTAAATGTTTGGTAGAATTCTCCAGTGAAGCCATCTGGTCCTGAAGTTTCCTGTTGGGAGTTTCATGACTACTAATTCAATCTCTTTATGCATTATTGCTCTGTTCAGATTTTCTTTTTCTGCCTGATACAAGCTTGCTAAATTGTATGTTTCTAAAAATACATCCATTTCTTCTAGATTATGTAATTTTTTTGGCATTTAACAGTTCATCGTAGTCTCATATGATTTTGAGACTTTCTATAGTATCGGATATATTTCTATGCTTTTATTTTTTAGTCTTTTTTTTCTTAGTCTAGCTAAAGACTTGTCCATTTTGTTTATCTTTTCTATTCTTTTTTTTCTGGTCTCTATTTCATTTATTTCCACTCTTATCTGTATTATTTCCTTCCTCCTGCTAACTTTGTGCTTAGCTTTTCCTAATTTTTCTAGTTCCTTGAGGTGTAGATTTTTTATTTGATCTAACTTCTTATTGATAGCAATAAATGCATATAACTTTTAGAATTGCTTTTGCTGTATCCCACAATATTTAATATTGTGTTTTTTTCATATGTTTCTGGATAAGTTACTTCCATTTTTATTTCCTTTAAATAACCACTGGGTCAAAGAAGTGTGTTGTTTAATTTCCACATATTTCTAGATCTCATTTTCCTCTTGTTGATTTCTAGTTTTATATCATTGTGATCAAAAAAGATGATTGGTCTGATCTCAGTCTTCTTAAACGTGTTAAGATTTGTTTTGTGGACTATCAGATGATCTATCCTGGCAAATGTTCCATGTGTACTTGAAGAATATGTATTCTGCTGTTTTGGGATGGGATATTCTGTAAGCGTCCTTTAGGCCTATGTGATCTAATTCTATTTTGGTCTAATATGTAGTTAAAGTCCTGTATTTCCTTATCTGATTTTCTCCCTGGATGATCTATGCATTGTTGAAAGCAGGGTATTAAATTCACCAACTATTATTGTACTGTATTATTTATTTTACCCTACTGGCCTGTTGGTCTGTTAATATTTATTTTATATATTTAGGTAACTCTGGGGTACATAAATACTTACAAATGTTATATCCTCTTGTTGGATCGATCCCTTTTTCTTTATATGATGACTTGTTATTGAAGTCTTTGATCTGATATAAGTATAGCTACTGCTGCTTTCTTTTGATTTCCTTTTGCTTGGAATATCTTTCCCCATTTCTTTATTTTCAATCTATGTGTGTCCTAAAAGCTGAAGTGAATCTCTTTTAGGTGGCAGTTGCTTCTTGTTTTGTTTTTTGTTTTTTTGCTTTTTATCCATTCAGCCACTCTTATTGTAGAATTTCATCTATTTACATTTAAAATAATTATTGATAAGTATAGGTACTTACTGTCATCATTTTGTTCATTGCCTTCTGGATATTCTACAGTTCCTTTGCTCCTTTTTCTCTTCCTCTCTTCCTCTGTGATTTTATGATTTTCTGTTGTGATATGCTTAGAATCCATTATTTTGCCTTTGTGTATCTATTATAGGTTTTGCTTTGAAGTTACCATGAAGGTTCTATAAAACATCATATATTTATAAGTCTATTTTTAATTGGTAGCAACTTACATTTTAACATGTTAAAGCTCTACCTTTTTACAGCACAGTTCATGTTTTCACCTTTGCGTTCATTAATAAATTATTGTAGGCATAGGTTGACTTTTGTCTTTCACTTTCATATTAGATTTATAAGTTAGTATGCACTATTATTACAACATTAGAATATTCTTAATTATAGATTTACTTTTACCAATGAGATTTATACTGTTATGTTTTCCTTGTCGTTTTTATTCATCTTGAACAATTCCCTTCATCATTTCTTTGTAAGCCCAGTTGAGTGGTGATGAACTCCCTTAGCTTTTACTTGACTGGAAAACAAGTATCTTTCCTTCAATTCTGAGGGACAACTTTATCAGGTAGAATATTCTCAGTTGGAAAGTTTTTTTTTTTTTCCTTTAGCACTTTGAATATATTGCATCACTCCTTCTGGTCTTCAGAGCTTCTGCTAAAACATCTGCTTATAGTCTTATGGGGGTTCCCTTATAAATAGTTACTTTTCTCTTGCTGCTTTTAAGATTCTCTTCTTGTCTTTAAATTTTGACAATTTAATTATAATGTGTGTCCCAGTGTGACTCTTTGAATTTATCTTATTTGGAATTCTCTGGGATTCCTGGATCTGGATTTCTGTTTTCTTTCCCCCCCCCCAGGTTAGGGAAGTTTTTAACCATTATTTCTTCAGATTAGTGTTTTGCTCTTTTCTGTCTTCTCATTATGGAGCTCCTATAATGTGAAAATTGGTCTGCTTGATGATGTCCCATAAGTCTCTTTCACTGTCTTCACTGTATTTTTTTTTCTTCTCTGAATGAATTCCAGTGTTCCTTCTTTGAGTTATTGATCTTTTCTCCCACTTCATCTGGTCTGTTGTTGAACACCTCTACTGAATTTCTCAGTTCAGTTATTGTATTCTTCTATGATTTCTGTTTGAAAGTTTCTCATATTTTCTCTTTTTGTCGAAATTTTCACTTTGGTCACGCCTTGTTCTTTTGATTTTGGTGAGCATCTTTATAACTTTAAATTTAACAAAAAGATTTTATTTATTCATGAGAGACACATAGAGAGGCAGAGAGAGAAGCAGGCTCCATGCAGGGAGCCAGATGTGGGACTCGATCCCAGGAACCCAGGATCATGCCCTGGGTCTAGGGCAGGCACTCAACCGCTGAGCCACACGGGAATCTCATAACTTTAAACATTTTATTAGGTAAATAATTAATCTCCATTTCATTAAGGGTTGTTCTGGAGTTTTATCTTGTCCTTTCTTTTGGAACATATTCCTCTGATTCTTCATATTTTTTTGATCTATGTTGTTTTCTGTGGATTAAGCAGTCCACTCTCCCCATCTTGAAGGGCTGCCGGAAATGAAAAACTTGTCGTTCAGCCTAACTCTAGATTTTTGTCCTCCCTTAAAACTTTGTGATTGTCGGAACATGTATCTTTGTAATTGAGGGTGTACCAAAACTTGTTAGCATTTCAAAGGAGGAAGATCTCAGCACCTAGATGCAGGCTGAATGGAAGACAGATCTACAGGCAACAGTTTTCAAATATTCAAGTAAGCCCCTGGAAGGAAGACTGGAAGATAGATACCTCTAATCCACTCCCTCGGTGCTAGCCAAGAACCTTCTCTTTGTTTGCCACAGTCCCACTAAACCCACAAACACAGTGCTGCTGGTTAACAGAGCCAGGCTATCAAAGGATAGCCTCTGGGCTTTAGCCACAAAAGGTAGGGTTCCAGATATATGCCCAAACTTCTTTCCCAGAGATAGTGGTGACCAATTTTGATGTGGGTTTTTTTTTTTCTACCTGACATGTAGGGGTCACTCAGCCAGTTTCTGGGTTTCTTTCAGAGTGAATTATTCCATAGATAGCTCTAAATTTGGTGAGTCTGTGGGAAGAAGGGAGTTCAGCGGCCTCCCTAATCTCCTGCCATCTTTAACCAGAATCCCTGTTCTGAGCTCCTTGAAATCTTTTCTTATTTGTTGGGACTTGAGAGGTGCAATGAGTCATAGCCCTTTTCTTCTCTTACGGAACCTTTTCCTGTGTTTCATCTTTCTCTTTGTCACTGTAGGTAAATTGGCCATGTCTCCAAAGTTAATACCTTCTCTCATTCACAGAGGCCCATTTTTTTTCTCTCCCGCCCCCAAACAAAGGTAGGGACAATGTTTTAGGATGAATTTTTCTTAGATTCATAGAACAAAGAAGAAATAATATATTAATTTTCTCAGGAAGGTTCCCTTTAGATGATATAAAAAAATGAAGGTTCAGGGATGTTAAATATAGAGATTATAGTGAGACTTCAAGCTATAGAAATGTTTAATTCATTTATGTACTTCAAAAATATCAATATTTATTGATGACTTTTGATGTAGGAAAGACATTAGGGTTTGAAGCTGACAGCTAAGAAACATTTCTTGAGACATCTTCAGTGCAAAAAAAGGTGGTTCTATTAAACCACAGATAAGACCTGTGGGCAGAAAGCTTCAGTGGGGTCATGAGGAGTGGCCCATTATAAACTTTCAGATTGGAAGGGGTTAGGGATAGTGTTAGCCTCCTAGGTATTTTGGAAACAAAGTTTCTAGGACCTTAAGAGGACTAGCTATTGTTGGGAAAAGTTCAATTATTGCTGTCTAATAAAATCTTAATCATGAGACCCTTCAGATGTATATCACTGAGTCATATGCTTTGGGGATGACTTGCCAACATGTATCTTAGGGGGTAAAGAAAGTGTCCAAAGGAATTTTTATACATTAAAATAGACCTATAGGATCCTGGAGGTTAGCCTAAGCTTGCTTTTTGTCTTTAGCATATTATTAACATCCAGGCAGCTGAGTTCCTAAAGGAATGTCACTCTGCTTATTTCAAGGACTTGTCAATGGGCTATAGGTAGAAAATTTATTTTTTCTTTTGCCTTTGTTTCCCACATCAACTTTTGCAACAGCAGGCCCTGGGTATACAGTATATAATATATTTCCTGCTTTCATAGAGCTTACAGTCCAGTGGAATGAACAGATAGCAACAATAACAATTTTAGGTTTATCATAGTGATAGAACAGAAAAAAGAGCATCTCATCGTAGATAGCATGAGGCTGGAGCTACCTCAGTAGTGTGATTCAGAGAACATTCTCTCACATTTTAGCAAGATACTGTAGCCTAAGAATAAGTTAAAATAGCAATTTTCCTTTCCCTTACAGCTTCATTGAGACCCCAATATTTCCTGTGAGAATCTTCATTTCCACATCCCTAAAACCAAAGCAAAACTCACTATACCTTTTAAAGCCTATTCTTTCCTACTGTAGTTCTACCCTCAATGTATGCCAGGTCCTTTTTAGTTAATCGGTTATAGACCCTAATCTCCTAATACACAAATAATGTCATGTCTGTAATTTTAGTTTTAAGTGCATTCTCCTCAGACCTTACACAGGTTTTTTTTGACACAAGGTTTCCCCAACAGTGGTGCTATTGACATTTTGAGCTAGATAACTCTTTACTGTGTGTTGGGCAGGAGGGTTGTCCTGGACGTTGTAAGGTTTGTAGCAGCATCCCTGGCATCTATGCATTAGATGCCAGTAGCATCTGCCCCTGTATTTTAGCAACAAAAAGCATATCCACACACTCAAATGTATCCTGGGGTATGAGTCAAAAGTTCTGCCTTCCTCCCCTGCCTCCCAAATTGAGAATCACTGATTTTTTTTTAAGATTTTATTTATTTATTCATGAGAGACACAGAGAGAGGCAGAGACATAGGCAGAGGGAGAAGCAGGCTCCCTGCGGGGAGCCCAATGTGGGACTCGATCCCAGGACCCCAGGATCATCACCCGAGTTGAAGGCAGATACTTAACCACTGAGCCACCCAGGCGTCCCTGAGAATTACTGATTTAAAATTCTGGCTTCTCTGCATCTAGGTAGAAATTCAACTTTTACTAGAGCATTAAACTACAAAGGATAGGCTTTTCCTGAGTTGTATGTAGTGTACAGAGTTTAAGACCTCCTGGTAATTAATAATCACCTTTTGGTATTTATTAAAATTGTAACCTCATTAAAATAGCCAAATTTAAACACTGAAAAACTAAAATGCACTGGAGCATTGGGACAAGTGTTTAAACAAGCACATCTAAAGGCATTTAAAAAAATTGTACTTAGTTAATATACAGTGCAATATTGGTTTCTGGAGTAGAATTCAGTGATTCATCTCTGACATACAATACCCAGTGCTCATCACAAGTGCCCTCTGAAGGTACATTCTTATCCTGACAGGGAACACTTGTCTGTCACCAGGAAAGGCTGGCATCTTGGCTTCTCTGCTTTCTTTCCCTAAGCTGCTGTAACCTCTTCTGTTTCAACAACAGAATATTCTATCTATGCCCCTTCCCACTAGTCAGCGAGGAAGATCATTCTCCTGGCTGTCTGTATTACTCAGTCTCCAGGTCTTAAACACTTTTAATTCAAATGGATGAAGCCTGAATTTAAAAAAAGGGGGGGGGGGTTGAAAGAGGAGTAGAGAGCACAGCCTGGGATTACTCCTGTTAGGAATGTAGCTTCCCACCTATGCCAAGGAGTTGAGAGAGTTCCTTCTCATCTCTGCTTGAGCCAAGAATTTATTAAATTAATTTGCATATAATACTTAATTAAGTAATGAACAGTCTCTTCACAGACTGTCCCAGCAGCACTTATCAAGCTGCATCTTCCACAAACTGCCAAGTTAAGATCTTAGAAAACTACCACTTAGAGTATTTTGACAAGATTTTAGATCAGAGATTTATATTAAGGAGTGCAATGAATATTAAAATTATACAATTCTCAGTTTTAGTTATTTTCCAAAACATTTGCCTTATTTCCTGTTTAAAACATTTTACATGTGGATTGTAAAACGGTATGTTTTTCAAAACTTTTTGGCCATTTCTGATAAAGTTAGATTACATCAACCCTCTCCCCAGCAATTCTATTCCTACAAAATGCAAACACATATCCACAACAAGGCTTGTGCAGTAAGGTCCACAGCAGTCTTATTCAGATTAGCCTAAAACTGGAAACAATCCAAATGCCTATCAGAAGAAAAAGAAACCAATCTCATTCTATTCATACAAAGGAACACTACCCAGCAGTCAATAGGAACAAAGGGCTGATAAATGCAACAAAATGTAATCATGTATACTGCAGACATAATGCCAAGGAAAAGCAAAACAATCCACAGTGATAGAAGTCAGAAAATTGTTATGTGTGTCTGGGGGTGGAAGTAGATCAGAAAGAGCTGTAAAAGAGGGTTTGGGGAGTAATGGAAATATTCTGTATCTTGTTTGGATAATAGTATTAAAGTTTATATAAATTATCAGAACCCATTACTCTCAGCAAAGGACAGATCTTCTGAGCAGAAGATCAACAAAGAAACAAGGGCCTTGAAAATGACATACTGGACCAAATGGATTTCACAGATATATACAGAACATTCCATCCTAATGCAACTGAATACACATTCTTCTGAAGTGCACATGGAACTTTCTCCAGAACAGACCACATACTGAGTCACAAATCAGGTCTCAACCGATACCAAAAGATTGGGATTACCCCCTGCATATTTTCAGACCACAATGCTTTGAAACTAGAACTCAATCACAAGAAGAAATTCCAAAGGAACTCAAACACTTGGAGGTTAAAGAGCATCCTACTAAAAGATGAATGGGTCAATCAGAAAATTAGAGAATAATTTAAAAGATTCATGGAAACTAACAGAAATGGAAGTATAACTGTTCAAAATCTTTGGGATACTGCAAAGGTGCCCCCTAAGAGGGAAATACTTAGCAATACAAGCCTCCCTCAAAAAATTGGAAAAATCTCAAATACACAAGTTAACCTTGCACCTAAAGGAACTGGAGAAAGAATAGCAAATAAAACCTACACCAAGCAGAAGAAGAGAGTTAATAAAGATTTGAGCAAAACTCAATGAAAGAGAGATCAGAAGAACTGTAGAACAGACCAACAAAACCAGGAGCTGGTCTTCGAAAGAATTAAGATGGATAAACCCCTAGTCAGACTTATTAAATTTGAGTCTCTCTTTTTAATAAAATCATGAATGAAAATCACAACCAATATCAAGGAAATACAAATGATTTTATAAATTATCAAAAACCAATTGAACTAAAAACTTTTACTGAATATAAATCAAATTATAATAATACAAAAATGTATTGCCTATCAATTTTAGAAAAATAGAGAAAATATTCATAATCCCACTATTTGATGATTGTTCTCAACCTGTCTGAAAATATCTTTATTTTGTTTATTCTTTCATATTTCCTTAACCTGTAATCATAGAAGTGTTCCAGGGATTGATTCCTACACACCTTTTCTATTTTCACTCATTCTCTGTGATTTCATCCAGTGTCATGGCTTTTAATTTTATCTGTAATAATTAATGCTTCTCCAGTGCTTTTCTGTCTACTTGACATCCACATGGATATGTATTGTACATCTCAAAATTGATAGATCTAATACTAAGATCCTAAATATCCCACCAAACCTACTTGCATCTCACAGTTTTATCCATGTCAGTGAAAAAAGAAACCCATTCCTCTAGTGGCTCAAGCCTAAACTCAAAGCATGTTTTCTCATTCCTTTCACTTATAGCCACTTATACAGGAATCCAACCATTTCTCATTCCTTCAACTGCTACCACTCTATTTTGAGCCACCAACATTTCCAGTCTGGGTCATTCTTTCTAAGTGTTAACCTAGTCTCCTTGCCTTTATCCCGTCTTCTCTACAGTCTATTCTCCACACAGCAGGCACAAAGATCCTATTAAAATACAAATCAGAAAAAAAAATACAAATCAGAACAAGTTACTCATTTGCTGAAAATCCTGCAATTCCACCTCATTCAGGATACTGTGATCAAAAAGGCTTTAGATCTACCCACCCCAACCTCCACTTACTTCTTAGCTCCCATCTACTTTCACTGTCATCCTCAAACCTCTCCTTCAACGGTGCTGCCTTTTTTCTTGTTCCTGGAACACACCAGGTATGAATACACTTCAGGGCCTTTGTACCTGGAAACCATCCCTGAGATGTCTGTCGTATTCCCTTCTTCATCTCCTTCAGGTCTTAAGTTAAATGTGTTTTTTTTTTTCTCTGTGAGGCCTTCCCTAGCTACTCTAGCTAAAATGTCAATGTCTCCCCACCTAACCCCCAGTGCTGAGTTTAGCCATATAATTTATTTTCTAATTGCCACAACTGGAAAGTGAAAAGGGACATTATTGCTTATTGTGCTGACCTAACAGTCATAAACCAGGACTGTTCCCCTTTCTGCTTTATTTATTTATTTATTTATTTTTAGCCTTTATTTTATTGTCTGCTTTCCCCCCTCTAGAATGTAGGCTCCTTCAGGGCAATGAGTTTGTGCTTTGGCATACAATAAATGGTCAATAAATATTTGTTAAATGAATGTATTTTTAAGTCAATGAAAAGGATTTGGCAATGATTTTTTTGGTTTATGTGAAATACATCAAATCCCCTGCTTTCTCCTATGTCATTCATACTCTGAAAATGATTGTAAAAAGGCTTAAATAGGCAAATTCATTTATGGAGTCAAACTCAAAAGTAAGATAGGGTGATATAGGACAAGTGGAGCAAAAGAATAGGTACTCTTCATAAACAAAGCTCAGTGTGGAGTTTTTCTCCTTTAAAAAAAATACATGGCAAAAGAGGAAATTTACTAAAATATAACAACCAAAAAACTGGCAAAGCTTCACATGTTTAGAAGGATCTAAAACTTCTTTATCAATTGAAGAAAGCTTACTATTGCCTATTTATGAGGAAAATATGAAAAATTAAGGAAATAGTTCTTGGGTATCTAGTAAGTGGAAATCAAAGAATGAGGTAGTAGGACAACAGAGACATGATGAGATGGTAAGGCAATGAGGGGGAAAAAAGACCCAACTCCGTATTTGCCCGTTTTAATTTCTTCTGAGCCACTAAGCAGCATGTTCCCCAGATCATCCAGCTGGCTCCTACCACAGCACTGCCCATGAGGGAACACGGTTATTCAAGCTATAGGAATAGAGTATGGAAAAATCTAATCTTCCACTGCAGCCCCACTACAGCTAGTTAGGAGGTTCAAAATTAATTTATATTCCAAAAGGAAAACTAATAAACTAAAAGGCAAACAATAGAGAACAAAAGATTAATTTGTAAAAAGGAAAGCACAGTGTTAGCACATAAAAAAATTTAGGAATGTTGTTGTTAAAATGGGTGATGTGAAAAGATACCTCCCATATGTTTTTCCATATTTCCGCATTAGTGAATTGCACCACTATCCACCTGATACTCACCAGAAATGGGAAGGGTCCTCGATTCTATTGTCTGCCTCACTTTCTCACACTGCACTGCTTTCCCCCTACACACTGCTCATTGGTTAGGAACTGTTTAAGTCTTTCTGAACCCATCCTTTCTTCTCCATTCTATTATTTTTTGTGTGTGTGCACGCGTTGAATGCTTTAAGCTCCCATAATGTCCTAACTAGCCTAATGCAATAGTCTGCTTCTGGTCTCATATTGTCATCCCACTTGCTCATCTTGCCAGTATATGGCCACAGTGTACTTTCTAATGGGAAAATCTGATCTTGTTACCCTCACACTGAAATTCTTCAAGAGTCCCTCTATAGCCTTTACAATAAAGTCAACGAGTCCTTAACCTGTCCTTAGGGCCTTTCATAATGTTTGTCCTTGCCAGCTCCCCAGGGTTTCTCAGTCTTCTCTATAAATTCATAAATATTTATATTTGGGGAGCTTGTATAAAGAGCCTGTGCAGAGTATGGGGAGAGCACATACAAGGTGGTCAGCAAGGCATCATAGAGAAAACTCCGATGGGGTGGGAAGATAGAAGTTTTCCAAACAGGCAATCGGGAAAAAAGCATTCATTCCTAGGGGAGAGAGCAGGATGAGCAGGGAGGGGTGGTACAAGGCCTGGTGAAGACGCAGGACATGGTTCAGTAGAACTGAGGGTTACAATGCAATGTACTGGTGGTGGGACGGCGAATGTCCTGAAGTAAGGAAAGAGGCTCAAAGGTAAAATTTCACAAATCTTTGCATGTCAAGGTAAGGAATTTGTATTGGAAATATGGAGAAGTAATCATCATTCTACTAAAAATATTGCAGGCTGGTTAAAAGAAGAGATGGAAAAAAACACAAGAGTTTACAAGATCATATCTGAAAACAAATCATTTTATGGTTGATCACAATTAAGGTTGTTAACTATAAAATATAGGACTTTCAGACAATGGAATGTGATTCAGTGCTAAAAAGAAATGAGCTATCAAGTGATAAAAAGATATGAAGGCAAATTAAATGCATAAGGCTACAACTATGATACCTGCTATGATACAAACTATGATACCTGCTATGGTTGATCCTTGAACGATGAGGGGGGTTGGGAGCACCAACCTTCTGTACATTTGGAAATCTATGCATAACTTTTAAGTCCCCTATAAACTTAACTACTAATAGTCTACTGTTGACCAAAGACTTACTGATAGCATAAACAGTCTATTAACACATTATTTGTGTTATATGTGTTCTATACTACATTCTTACAATTAGCTAAAAAAATGTTATTAGGAGAATCATAAAAGAAAATAAATTTACTATACTATATTAAAAAATCCATGTATAAGTGAACCTGTATTACTCAAACCCGTTTTTCAAGGGTCAACTATATTTGACATTATAGAAAAGGCAAAATTATGGAGAGAGTAAAAATGTCAATAGTTGTTGGGATAAGGGGAAGGAATAATTAGGTAGAGCAGAAAAGTTTTTTTTAGGGCAGTGAAAACAGTCTATGATATTATGATGGATATGTGTCATTGTATAATTGTCTAAAACTATAGGATGTATTAACCAAGAGTGAGGCCTAAAGTAAATTATGGGCTTCTACATAATTATGATGCGTTGAGTTAGATTCATCAATTATAAGTAATGTAACATCCTGGTGAGTGATACAGTAATGCAGGAGGCTATGCATGTGTGGGGGCAAGATACGTAGGGGAAAATCTCTGAATATTCCATAAATTTTGTTAATATAAAACTTTTTAATTAATTAGTTTTTAAAGATTTTATTTATTTATTCATGAAAGACACAGAGAGAGAAGCAGAGACATAGACAGAAGGAGAAGCAGACTCCACGCAGGAAGCCCTATGCAGCACTCGATCCCAGACCCTGGGATCATGACCTGAGCCACCCAGGTGTCCCTGTTTTGTGTGTGTGTGTGTGTGTGTGTGTGTTTTGTTTTTTAATGAGGTCTTTAAAAATGAAAATTGTAAAGAATTAAAAAAAAAAAACTATGTCTGGCCTTTCTCTTACCTCTCACTTCACTATAGAAATTATCACACCACCAAAGTGATATTTCAGAAATGTAAGTCAAATCATGTTACTTCCTGCTTTAAAGCTTCCATGGCTTCTAAGGGTATTTGGAATAAAATGGAAAATTCTTACTCTGCCTTCATCAGCTCTAAATAATCTCACCCCAGACTTCCAGTCCAACACTGTATCTTCTCTCCTCTGCCAAGCTCATCATCACACTTCAGTCACATGACTTTTTTTTTTAGATTTTTACTTATTTGTTCATGAGACACACACAAACACAGAGAGAGAGGGGGGGTGGGGAGAGGCAGAGACACAGACAGAGGGAGAAACAGGCTCCACGCAAGAAACCCAACATGGGACTCGATCTCGGGACTCCAGGATCATGCCCTGGGCCGGAGGCAGGCGCTAATCCACTGAGCCACCCAGGGATCCCCCACATGACTTGTTACTCACGCACACCAACGTCAGTCCTTCTATAGGGACTTGGCACTTGTTCCTTCTACCTGAAATTCTAGTCATCTTGATATGTGCATCTAAATCCTGAGTTTATTATTTGTTTGTTTAAAGATATATTTATTTTAGAGAGAGAAGGTGGGAGGAAAGGGCAGGGGGAGACAGAGAATCTCAAGCAGATTCCTGACTGACCACAGAGCCTGATGCTGGGCTCAATCTCATGACCCTGAGACAATGACCCCAGCGAAAAGAGTTGGCCACCTACCTGACTGAACCACCCTGGCGCCACCCCCCGCCACCAGCATCTGTGTATCATTCAGATTTTATTTTAGCTCAGTTGGCATCCTTTCATAATTATCTTAATCTTTTGTATACTTGCTTATTATCTCTCTCACACACACATTAGTATATAAAATCCTTGAAAAAGGAGACCTTTTCTTTCTTTACTATCCTAATGCCGTTACCCAGAGGAATTTCTGGCACACAGTGCATGCTCAATGAGTCATGCATGAGTGAAAGAGAAGGTAAAATGCCTCTTTTACAAAAGAAAACAAAACTGATATTAAAGTAACTGCCACCGTGATTCTTCATAGATGATGTGCTGGTGTACGTATATTTGCAACGAGCCAGCAAAAATACAAAACGAAGCAGAAACCCAAATAGAAGCAGAATTGTCAAAGCAGAAAAAAAAAAAGTCAAAGAAACAAATCAGAGAAATATTGGTAGCCATGCATGTAAAATACTTAACGTGTGAAGTTTGCCTCTTCCTGTTCCTGCAAACCAAATAGTTGTAAGGAGAATAAAACGAGGACCAGGAAGAGCGCATCCTTGATCCCATCTGGAGAGCCAGTACAAAGAGAGACTTAGAAGAAAGGGGACGAAAACATGCTGGGGTCACAGAAGGAAACTGAGTTGAAAGGAGGGAAAAAATCTGCATTCTGAGTCATTTGGAACAGAGAAGGAAGGGAGACATTATCTGAAGACCGTGTTCACCAGAGGCAAACAGGCTGAAAAAGAAATCGACATCTGTGAAAGTCTGGTGTGCCCCAGATCTAAGGGGGCAGATGAAGATTGTTTATGTAGCACAAGAAGGTGTTGGGAGAAGGAAGGAACAGGCTCACATGGAAACATATGCTCGCTGAAGCTACTTGAAAAATAAAGCAGGCAGTGGAGAGAGAGAAACATCTGTGTTGCACACGGGCAGACCACCAGTAGTGAAGCAGGCTTGAGGTGGAAGGGAAAGGCGTACACAAACAAGATCGGACATTATGTCTTGTCAAAATGACATGTAAAGGCACTGGGTCTGCATCTCATTCTCTGGTGAGTTAATGGGAACTCAGCCATCTGGGGAAATCAAGGATGAGTAAACTAGCTGCTTTGGTGTTTTCACAGTTTTGCAGAAATGACAAAGCATTCACAAGTTTTTCCTGGGCTACTTTTTTTTTTTTTTCCCTACTGAGGGGGAAAAAAAAAAAACAGGCCTTTAGAATACAGTTTATTTTTTTTTTCTTTGGGAAACATATTTAGAGCCTTTATTCCAAATCTGCTGCAGCAATAGAAGCAGCTGGATTTCTCATTCTTTGACCACAGAGTTTCAGCACACAATAGCTTTAGAAAGCACACTTCACATTAGTCAGTGATTGTAGGAATTCTGTATAACATCAAACATATATATATTTAAGAATTAAGTTTTATGGGTATTTCAGACTTAAATTCCTAAGAATTTATGCCAGTTTTGAAACTACTTAGTTACTGAAACTGGTTATAACATTTAATAATTTGCTGATGTATAGAAATTTTAAAGTCTCTGTCTTCATGATAATAACTGCTATTGGTAAAGTGAAAAGTTAAAAATCAGAAATCGAGTCAAATATCAACTGGTAATTAGAGTACATAAAGCTTAAACTAGAATTTTATGCTATAATTTATGATCTATAGATATATATTTATATGTAAGCTTATATAAAAACATACAGCTACATTCATCTGTATACAAATAGACCATAAGTTTATATATAGATAAAAATCTTTCATTATAAATACCAATAGGGACACCTGGGTGGCTCAGTCAGTCAAGCATCTGCCTTTGGCTCAGGTCATGATCCCCCCATGGTCCTGGGATGGAGCCCCACATCGGGCTCCCTGCTCAGTGGGGAATCTGCTTTCCCTCTCCCTCTGCTGCTCCTCCTGCTTGTGCTCTCTCTCCATCAAATAAAAAAATAAAATCTTAAAAAAAATACCAATTTATTTCTAAAAGCAGAGTCTCAGGTGAACAATGAAGCCAAAAGTGAAAGAGGGAAGGAAAAAAAAAAAAAAACCTTCAAGTATGTGGCTTCTGATATCCACTATGGGATTCCTGAAACTCTCCAGGAAAATTACATAAAATGTATAGAAAACACAAACATATAAGGAAAGAAAACTATAAAAATTATAGAAACATTTTGCAGTATTTTGACAATATAAGAATTAAAGTCAAAGATCTAAGCATTGATAACAAACAGAAAAGAGTAAGTATGGTGTAAACATAGAAAGCATAGAGTAACTTTAAAGTAAATATGGGATAAGTGTAGATTAAGTGTGGTTGGAAAAATCTGAAAAAAAAATCCATAGTTTATAGTGTAGTGATAATAAGCCAGGTCCAAATAAAATCATACAAGTTAAATCAGTGATGGAAAAAATTTAAAAAAAAAATTTAAAAAATGGGGGGATCCCTGGGTGGCGCAGCGGTTTAGCGCCTGCCTTTGGCCCAGGGCGCGATCCTGGAGACCCGGAATCGAATCCCACGTCGGGCTCCCGGTGCATGGAGCCTGCTTCTCCCTCTGCCTGTGTCTCTGCCTCTCTCTCTCTCTCTCTCTGTGACTATCATAAAGAACTAAAAATCAAAAAAAAATTTAAATCAGTGATGGAACATCTTGGAATCCTTTGTGCTCCTCTCTCTAAACAAGTACCCATCACCAAGTCCCCCACTACACTGTTCCACATATAATTCATCTAAGTTTTCCTTCTCTTCACTCACCCATAGGAATATTACCACCGTATGCTAGTTCAGCATTCCTTGATTTCTGCTATGGAAGGAAAGATGACCTAACATTTACTGAGAGTTTACTAAATGCCTGCTTTTTAATTCATGATCTTATTTAATCCTTAGAACAACCCTGTACAGTTTTATCATTCTCACTTTTAAAAACCTAGAAAATAAGACTCAAATATAGAAGTAATAAAAATGCTGACTTAAGACATAGAGATGTTACCCTAAAAGTCATGCTATCTCTCATAAAGTATATTTCCTCTCTGATAAATTATTCCTCACTGGATTATTAATATCTGATAATGGCATTATGCCATGACTTTAAATTATCATTGTTAATTGTCAAAAATTTTAAAAAGAGAGAATTTTCATCCTTCTATTCAAATGATACATGCTTATCATAGGAATTTCTAAAATAGAGAATATGAAGACAAGCAATGATTGTCACTTGAAGCAAATTACCCAGAGGGGAAACTACTGTTATCATTTTAGAATAATACCTTTTAGCTTTGTGCACCCCCTGTGTTTTGTGCATCCCTACTCCCTATCTTGTCTATACAAAGAACTGGCACATTGGAAGAATTCCAAGCAGAATGATAGTCCTTTGAGAAAGATCACTTTGATCAAGGTCTTTTCTAAAGTCCCAATGCCTGATTCCACTTAATGGTAGGCCTTCTATCAGCAAATGGCCCAATTCTAGTATTCAAGTCAAGGAAAATGGAGATCAACTTTTAGAATGGCCAAGTAAAAAATCTCTGAACTACCCATTCTCTTACATGCAAAAATGACAAAAATACTGACATGATTAAAAGTAACCATTTCTAGAACTCTCCAAATTAACTAAAATCATTGATCTGTAGTGTAAGGCCTGAAATAGTATGAGTCACCTGGAATTTAAGCCATGAGTTCCTCTGCTCTTGCCAGACATGCTTGTCACTCTGCCCAACCAGGAAGGTTTCCTGCCTAGGTAATACCCTCATTAGCTGCACCAGCTGCAGTCTACCTGGCCCTCAACCTAACTGGTTTCATCTCCCAGCCAGCCAGAAAAATATTCAAACTAACTTGTCATATCCTCCTAAGAAAAACAAGCCCCCCCCCACCCTATTATAATAAAGCCTGTCTACCACAGCCCCTCTGGTTCACTCTATTTCCAAGTACAACCTCTACATGACCTTGCATAGCATGCAGTGTCCTTTCCCACAGGTTGTGAGTTAATGTGACCAATAAACTGCTGTCCATCTCCTTTGTCCAGTGTTGAATGTTGTGTTCTCCCAGCTTATATTATTTAGGCGAACGGAGTCCTTCTTCAGCAATGGAATGAATAGGAATGATCAGAACAAGAACAAAATATCATCCGTGTAAGAGGAACTATTTTGAACTTCTTTAGATGGGGGGAGTCTGTGACATTTAAAGTTGGGGCTCTTCCAATCCCCTTGTCCTTCATACCCTAATGGTGCAATAGGCTTGAAAATTGAAGCCTTGTAGCCAATTGACAGGCCTAAACTCTTGGAGCTCTGTAAGAAACACCATCCCCTAAACACAGTCAACATAATAAACATCCAGCTCCATGGAAAATCTCTATTAGTGTGCTATTACAGTTTTTTAAACTTGTATTTCTGCTTAACCAAGGTGGGCAGAGAAGGAGTACTACCCCTAGGTCATTACTGAAACCATTTCAATCTGCTAGAAACACTGCAACTGTGAAAAGCTATTATTTCAGTTGGAGCAAAAAAAGCCTGAACAGGAACTTAAAAGGAAATCTTCAAGACCAAAATGGCTGTCAGGAAATTTGAAAAGCTCCAACATATTTCTGAACATCTAAAAGACTGAGCGTGCACACTGCCCTGGAAAGACCTAGTTAGAAAGAAAGCTCCATTAATTTCTGACTAAACACAACATGCTGAGCAAGTAGGAAGTGAAAGCTAAGGCCATCTTATAAATGTCCTGAAGTATGAAAGCATGAATTCTCACACAGATCCCCTTGGCAAAGGTAGAAAATATACAGGCAAGGTTTTTGAAGACATCTTATCAAACATTGCATCAGTTGACCACTAAATTAAAGGGTGACTAATTGGAAACCAGGCTTAAAATTTTAAATAAGAATTATTTTAAATTAAAAATATATATTTAGGGGGATCCCTGGGTGGCTCGGTGGTTTAGCACCTGCCTTTGGCCCAGGGCATGATCCTGGGGACCTGGGATCGAGTCCCGCATCGTGCTCTCTGTATGGAGCTTGCTTCTCCCTCTGCCTGTGTCTCTGCTTCTCTCTCTCTGTGCCTCTCATGAATGAATAAATAAAATCTTTAAAATACATATAATTTTTTTTTTATTTTAGAAAATTCAGCTGACAGTTCAGTGGTTGCTGTGTGTTTGTTCAGTAAATCTCTGGCCAAATACACAGCAATGAGATAAACAATGACAACAAAATCCTAGTAACAGCAAAATCTGAGTGGGGGGACTTGATACCAAGGTTGTTACAATGTATTATCTAAAATTTCTGGCTTTCAACAAAAATATTGAGACATGCAAAATAAGTTTAACACCAAAAAATAAAAACAAAAGAAGCGCATAACATGAAAGGCAAAAAGGAGCCTGAAAATAATGTCTCTTAGGGGACTCAAATTTTAGTACAAAAAGATTTTTAAATCACCTATTATAAATGTTTAAAGAATGAAAATAACTAAAATAAAAGTATGATAACAACACCTTACCGAGAATATGAAAAAGAGATCAACAAAAATTTTAAAAAGAACTAAATAGAAATAGTTCTGCAGTTAAAGGCACAATAACTTAAAATAACAATTTTATTAAAGGGACTCAAAATTGGAGTCTAGCAGGTAGAAGAATCATCAAACTTGATAGTTCAAGAGAGATCATCTAGTGTTAGGAGCAGAAAGAGAAGAGAAAAAATTGAACAAGGCCTCAGAGACCTGAGGGATACCTCTAAGCATTCCAACATATGCATTATGGGAATGGTCATGAAGAGAAGAAACAAGAAAGGACAGAAAAAGTATTTGAAGAAATATTGGTCAAAAATTTCCCAAATTTGAGGAAAAATATTAATCTCATTGAGAAGTTCAGTGAACTCCAGGGAAAATAAAACTCAGAAAGTCACAACTAAAGATATCATAGTCCAATAGAGAAGAGTCAAAGATGAAGACAAAATCTTGAAAGCAACAAAAGAAAAACAACCTATATAAAACCATTTTTCAATAAGATTAAAAGCTGACTTTTTGTCAGAAACCATGGAGTCCAAAAAGCAATGAGATGACATATTCAAAATGTTAAAAATATTCTATAAATGAAGAATTCTATATCCAGCAAAACTAGTCTTCAAAAAATGAATGAGAAATTAGGACATTGCCAGAATAGAAAAAACAACAACAACAACAACAAAACTGCAAGAATCTGTCAGTAGTAATTCTGTACTATAATAATCATTGAAGAGAGCTCTTCAGGCTGAAAGGAGACTAGACAGTAACTTGAAACCACATGAAGAAATAAAAAGCATCCCTAAATATAACTAAATAAGTAAATATAAAAGAATATATATCTTTTTCTTTGTTACCTTTTTCCTACTATCTTATTTAAAGACAGATACATAGAACAATAATTATAAAATTGTGTTTTGGGGCTTATAGAATACAAAATGTAATTTGTGTTAGTACAAAGGAAGTGGAAAAATGGATCTCTATTGGAACACAGTATTTGTATGCTATCAAAATTAAATTGATATCAATGTAAACTGGATTAAGATATAGATTGTAATCTCTAGGACAGTCACAAAACAAAAATAAAACCCTCAAAAAAATACAATACAATGAAATTAAAATGGTATACCAGAAAGTATTTATTTAACACAAAAGAAGGCAGTAATGAGGGAACAGAGGAACAAAAAAGACATAAGGCATACAGAAAAGGAATAGTAGGTGTAAATCATACTTTATCCATAATTACGTTAAATGTAAATGGAGTATGACTTCCATCAAAAGGTAAAGACTAGAAGTCAGATTAAAAAAAAAATTATCTATTTGCTATTTACAAAAGACACCTAAAGGTTTAAAGGCACAAGTAGCTTGAAAGTAAAAAGGTGAAAAGAATTAATATAAAAGCAGTAATCAAAAAAAGTTTAGGGGGGACTATATTAATATAACTTTAAGACAAAAATTGTTTCTAGAGATATAGATCTCTAGAATGACAAAATGATCAATTCACCAGGAAGATGCAAATATCAGGCAAATGTTATGTTTTATGTACCTAACAACAGAGCCCTAAAATTCATGAAGCAAAACCTGATGAAATTAAAGGGAGGAATAAACAATGAAACAGTAATAGTTGTAGACACCCATACTCTACTTTGAATGATTGATAAGGGTTGTATGAAGGGTAATTTCATTTCCTAATTAAAGGTGCCTAAATTGATGCATTTCCCCACACCAGAAACAAGCATTTTTGACACATCTTTTACTTTACCTTCAATATCTATCCTCACCAAATCTCAACACGTGTCTTAAATCCACTGGCTTTTTCTCCCTTCACCAGTTGCTACCACCTTGGTCAAAACCACCATCATCTTTCCTTAGACTAGTCTAATACATATGCATACTAATATCTCTCATTTCCATCTTTTTCCCCTTTCAGTTCATTTTTTCAGACAACAGCAATTGTTATACACACACACATTAAAGATTTTATTTACTTGACAGCATAAGCAGGGGGAGCAGCAGGCAGAGGAGAGGGAGAAGCAGGCTCCCCACTGATTAGGGAGCCAGATGTGGGGCTCTGACCCAGGATCCTGGGATCATCACCTGAGCCAAAGGCAGAGGCTTAGCCAACTGAACTACCCTGGTGCCCCTGTCATATATTTTTAATGTTTGTTAGATCACATCACTGCCCTTCAAACAATTCCTATAAGCTTTTCATTATGTTTGAAATAAAATCCAAATTCTTGTCCTTGGTCTATAAAGCTCTCTTTATTATCTGGGGCTGCCTGAGTCTCTAAACTAATTTTGCCTTCCTAAATCTCCATTCTCTTACCACATGACCTTTTCCTGTTTACCAAACCCACCAATCTATTTTTCAGTTCTGCTATGGAGCCTACTATTCCTTCTACTTTGAATCCTTCAGGTCTTAGCTTAAATATGCCCTTCCCCAGAATGGACTTTCTTAATTCCCCAATTCAAACCACATATCCTTACCACTCTCTTTTACCGGGCACTATATATTTTGATTACATATTTATTAGTGTTGTTATTTAAAAGATTCTTTGAAAACTGAACCCAGTCTTTATCAGTTGATACCTGATTTTCTTCAACCATCTAACCTAAGGAAAAATATATACAGCAAATTCTCATTTGAAACTCAAAAATAATTATAAAAGGTAAAATGCTCCCTGTGACTTCTTCAGACTAATCTATGAATGATTTCTCTTTTGAGGTAAACTGTGAGGAGAGAGGGAAAGATTTATAAATCTCTTTAGTTTTATGTAGCTGCAAAAGATGTTTTATGGTTAAATTCTTCCTGGATGTCTTTTTTCCTAGGATCAAAAATCCTTTTTATCTCTGGTTATTCCATCTCACTCACTGTCAACATGCATAATCCTTGGTATTCTAGAATTTTATAAAGGTCATTTGAATATGCTTTAATCGGGCTTTAAACACATACTCTTTCACGGTTGTCCTTATTAATAACAGCCAATGATATTGTGGTTTATAGTTATTTTAGACAAACTCTGAGACATGTTAAGCAATATGGAGTTGAGAAACATTGAGTGGGTACAAATCTTAGGTTTAAAATGCATGAGTATAAAATTGGTTAACATTTTTTGAGAATATATATTTGCTTAAAATATTGGTAAAATTAAGATTTTTTTTAGTCTTCATAAAGGGAGATTCAAATTTTTTTCACATATTTCAATAAAATTTTAGCAGTCTCCTTCATTCCAACTATTTAGAAATTATGGTGACCTCACTTCTTTTCCTTTAAAAGTGATTGATAAATTTAGAAGGTTTGGGTAAGAAGTATATTGCATTTGTTCATATTCCTTCAACATTTGGTGCCATTAGTGTAACAAATGTTTCTGACTGACATAAACATATGACACTGTGCCCAGAAGTTATTTATGAGAAATTAATCATTTTCCTCAAAATTCTTTTGGGAGGGAAAACTTCTAATTAATTTTCACTATCACTGTAAAAAGGGTATACTTTAACTTTTAAAGATATATATTATTTATATTGTATAAGAATTTCATTTATGTAATTTGCCACCATAACACAAATCAGTAATCTCTGCTTTGGACAGAAAATGCTTTCCTATACATACTGATAAGCATACATGTATATACATGTCTTATGCATTAACAAGGTGTTTAGTTAAAAAGTTTTATTAAAATGAGTAGGTGATTAGAGACTGAATAATTAGGAAGCTACATTTTCATGATTTGTTTCCTCTTCTCTGTTATTTCTAAGCCATAAGTTTCAAATTCACTTCTTTACTAATGAAAACCAGTTGCTGGGATAATGTTTAACTCTGAAGTGTACCATTTTTCCAAGGAAAACATTAAAATTGATCTCAAATGTGTGCTTATTCATAATGTGAAGATTTCAAATAAATCTCTTCTAAGAAAATAAAGACCATCCCAACTCTTCCCAGACAACATAGGCTTTTAAATTCTAGTTGACTTGAGGGAAATGACTCATTCCATTGTCCAGTAGTAACAATAGACATATAAACCTCTAGAGAGAACTCACAAATGCCTACTTCACTATGATAGCAAAGAAACTGTAAATAAAAAGTACATGGAGGAAGAAAAATCCCTAAAAATAGCTTTTAGATCTTAAAGGGCCTTTGAATAAGAGTAGTAAATTTCAGTGCTGTTACTCTGAAGGTGTTTGATTTACAATGACTTTGTTATTTTGGGTTACTTGAGCCTCCATGAGGGCAGAGCCTCTCTGCCATGGTAATGGCAGAGCCATTACCTCCCAAAATGCTTTTTAGTTTGTATTTCTGCATCATTGTTATGAATAGTTGAAGCACTGGTTTGCCCTTTTGAATCTTCCTTTGCTCAGTAAGCAGAAGGCAAATATAATATGAGTCAAGGTGATGCAAGGAACTGGCAATTAACCCTTCAGAGATTTAGAGCAGATACCAAGGGAATCCTCTAGAGTGCCAGATTCTTTTTGACAGTGACAACTCCAGAATTTTATATGGAAGAATAGAAGGGGCAATAGCCTAAATAAGAGAATAGAGGGATTATCTATAAGTGACCAAAAAAGCACTAAGTTTAATTGGTTTGCATATTTATTTGGGATGGTTCAAATCTTGTTTGCTTAGCAAGCACTATTTTTAAGTTGGATTTTGTCTTTATTTGGTGACTTAGTGGAGAAAACAGATACAGTGAAGGACTCTGATGATTCATTTTGTATAAAGAAGATCAGGGGCACCTGAGTGGCTGAGTAGGTTAAGTGTCTGACTCCTGATTTTGGCTCAGGTCATGATCTTGGGGTCCTGGTGTGGACCCTCCCATGGGGCTCCATGCTCATCAGGGAGTCTGCTTCTCAATCTCCCTCTGCCCCAGCTCCTGTTCATTCTAATAAATAAATATATTTTAAGATCCTATTTATTTATTCATGAGAGACACAGAGAGAGGCAGAGACACAGGCAGAGGGAGAAGCAGGCTCCATGCAGGGAGCCCGACGTGGGACTTGATCCCGGAACTCTAGGATCAAGCCCTGAGCCGAAGGTCGTCGCTCAACTGCTGAGCCACCTGGGCATCCCAAATAAAATCTTAAAAAAAAAAAATCAAGAAGATCAGAGCAGTTCCTGAGAAATTAAGGTAAGCCAAAGATTATGTGCCTTAACTTAAGTCAAAATATACAGAAATAGTATTATAAAACCTTGTATGTGACTGAGCATTGGAATATTAAAGATACTAAGAAGTTTAGCTCCTGCCATCTATATGCCATGTGCATGCCATACACAAAGGTACTACATAGAAGTCACATACCATCAATTGTGTCCATAACTGTAGTCATTTCACCAGTCCTAATGCATTAACATATCCCTTGGTCAACAATTTATTCATCTGATAAGTAGTTACTTAGGGCCTGCTAGAGGCTTACTTCATTCTTCTCTCTTACACATTATATATTTGTTGAACTGTATAGAGAAACTAAAAAAGTTCTATTCCTTCAAGGGAGAGGACTAGTCTAACTCAGTCTAAAAGGCGTTCTGAAAATATTCAAGCTGTGTGCTAAGCAGAGTATCATACTGATCTTTCCCATGTGGAATATAGTCCAAGTCCCTTCTGGTGACCCTTATGACACTCTATGTCCCTTCAACCTCTTTTAAGTTTTCTTTCTATACTCCTCTATATTCTACTCCCCTAAAAGTACACCCAAACAGGGCTTCTTGATTCCTACAGATGCCTTACAGTGCTCTACTCTACCTTTGTGCCTATGTTCTAGCCATCTCTTCAATCTAGAAGGCTCTTATTTGTATTGTTCCTGTCATATTGTTCATACTGTTCCTTTTGAAATCCTTTTGCCAAGAGCTTTAAATGCCACATCCTTCCCAAACCCTTTTTTTACTTTCTCCTCAGTTAGACATAATTGGCAAATTAGAACACGTTTTGTGTTGGGAAAGCCACTCTGTACCTTTCTGTTGGTTGATATATACCACTTCCTATCCTGTATTATAGTTGTTTTTATCCTTGGTTTTTCTACTTTATTAAATTGTAATCTCTTTGAGGACAGATACAATTCAACTCTGTACCCCTTGCACCCATTGATGCTCCATAAATGTTTGTTGAATTGAAAGCTCAATTGTCATAGTTACTTCCCTGGGTTCCACACACATAGATAATCATTGATGGTAATACTTAGGCAACTGATATTAGGGTACAGTGTAAAGCAACATGACCACCACATGGAAACTTGTTACAAATTAGAAATTTAGGACCTACTCACTGAGGAATCTGCATTTAAAAAAATACCAGGTGACTTTTATGCACCTTAAAGTTTGAGAGACACTGCACAAAGTTCATATATTTTATAATCAAAAAGTCTGTGTGTGAATCTAGTCCTTACCATTTATTAACTAATGCTCGTTAGACAAGAAGGCTCACTGTTTTTAGTTCTGAGAGACTGATGGAAACAGAGGAATCCAGGAGGCATAAGTAATCAAGAAAGAGGAATTCATTTATGCAAAGATGTCAGCATTACAATGAGGCAAAAATGAAGACCCGCTCAATATCATATATTGTATTCTACTCATGTTCAGAATCACTATGTTCTCTGTGTGCAATGCGAAAAAGACGTATCAATCAGGGTAATTCTCAAAATTGTACACAGGAATTATGGAAGTCTGTAAGAAGAGGTCTATAAATGAGGAAGATATTTTTCATTTAATAAAAAAGAACGGGTTGTAGGAAAACTGTCAAACAGAAGAATTAAAAGATTATTGGAATAGTAGAGTGAGAATTTATATAGTTCTGAACAAAGGCAGTATCAGTAGGAGTAAAATGAGGGAATGGGTTTGAAAGATTTTAAAGAACCATTATCATTGGATTGTGGAGATTCATTAGATATAAGAGGGCTTGGGGAATTTAAAAAAAAATAACTGCAGTATGGAATGTTGGAAAGCATTAACTGAGAGAACAAATACAAAAGGGGGGAAATGGTGTGGGGATGGGTACTAACCAGAGAAGTGATGCAGGGCATGGATTTCAGCTCCCAAACCCTCAATGCTCACCAATGCCCATGGCTTTTATACATAATATTTGGCTACTCTCCGGGAAAAAGAAGATGCTGAGAGTTACTTTAAGTGTCTAGAGAATTTCCATTTGATGACCAGTGAAAGCAGAAAACATGATTAGGTATTTTAAAGTCAGGGCATGAAATGTTAATAGGAAAGACAATATAGTTAAGATTTCTTTGAACTCTCCCTAAAACTGTTATCATTAATTATTCATACCTGTGCATGCAGAAGTGTTAAGCTTGTCTCAAATTTTGTATATACTTGTTACCTTGCTATTTGTTATTGTTAAATCTTTAACAAAATGAAACTGAACTATGCAGCACGAGAACTTTCTCTTTCTACTTATTTGGAACAGGTGTGGTTGATAAAAAAATTGCAATGAAAAAAGTCCATTCTTAGGATCTAATGGAATCCAAAAAAATATGTAAATGAAAATATAAGTGAATTTCTTGCAAGGGAAGCATTTTTATTAGGGAGAGTATTATTTTACATACTTATATACATATAAGCTTGTGAAAAATCAAAAGAAAAAATAGCACATTATAAATTATTTTTCAACCAATTTCCTCAACATATTCAAAACTTTATAATTTAGTTTCATTAAAGATTTAAAATGCTGAAACCATAAAAATTTTAGATGTACAGTTTTAAAAATCAAATGTGACTTTATTCTTCTAGGTATTTCATTTAACTATAAAAAGCAATCTTTTCTGAGGTGTCATTTGTAAACTAACTTCATGGTCTGTTTAAATTTGGTAGGGATAGATGGTTTAGGTTGCTAACTTGAGGGTGAAATAACAATATTCAAAAACTTTATTGTCAAATACATACATGATTTTACATCTGTTCTTGACTCTAATTCGTAGAAACAATTTAAACAAGGCTTTGGGAAAAATGTATTTTAGGAACTGGTATAGTCTATCACTGTAAAATTCATTTCTATAATTGTGCAGTCTTGCTTGCATTACTTGTTAATTAGCTTTAATTATACTTCAGCCAATTACTCAAAATCTGACCTTTTCTAACAAAAGTCAAGCAAGAAGAATGCAGGTGAGGTACAGGAACTAAACCATACACAACAAACAACTAGTAATTTATTTTTTGCTTACCTACTCAATACTTAGGCAACCATTACTAGTTACATTTTCTCTTTTCCATTTTTCTGAAATCCATTAAACTTACCACAAAATTTCTTCACAAAGTAGAATATAAAAATGTTATTTAGCCTTTACAAAGTAAGCAACTAAAATGGACTTTTAATCATCTGGAATGAATGTTGATAGTTATGTGATCGGTTCTTCATTTACTACCATATATTTGAAAAAAATATATCCTATAAACAAAAAATTTTTGAGTTATATTATTTGAGGGAAATATATATCAGTATTATTTTTTCAAACTTTTCATAAAACTATGTTAATGGTTTTCTGACAGTCCAATCTATTTCAACTATTAACAAAATAACTCAATCATAAATTATTTTGATGTTCTTAAGAGATATATTCATGTATTTGGAGTCCACAATTCTGTTTCACTATATTTCCTGGTCAAGTCTATTTGCTTCTTTGCAGGACACCTAAACGGGAAATTATCAGGGTCTAAATGACATATGGTTGAATATTTCTAAATATGATTTTCACAGCATTGAAAGCAAATTAAATAAAATTCTGTCTGCATTTTAGATAATTTTTAATAATTGTTTAGTGCCTCTATAAATCTGGTGACTTTATTGATAAGGAAAATCAACAGCATTAGGTAGAATTTGGTATTTTTAATAAAATTAGCAGATTGGCTTTTCTTAAAAAGTCTGGAAGAATATGGAAAAGAATGGGGAAAACTTTGCCTAACCACCCCCAAATTCTCCTTGATTTTACCCAGGCTTTTAGAATCTACCTTTTATGTTCTTTCCTCCCTCCCAAATTTCAAGTCTATTGAATTATGGACTTTATTTTAAAATTCTGGGATTCTGTAACTTCTAGCAAAGTGTTCTCTATGTTAAGACTTCAGTTATTAAGGGTGATGATAATAGTGACAACAAAAAGGAAGGAATGGAACATATGAACAATCAACAAGTATTAGTTTTGTCTGGACATTTAGTACCATAGCAGCTCTCTTTTAAGGTGTCCCTGCTGTCTATATAACACATTTATGCATGCAGCATGTAGAGCACTGAGCTCATAAAACCTCCCCAATATACTTATCAGTTGAGTTGTATGTTTAATAAAAGTCTGTTATGTTTGGACCCAAGATGTCTATTTCATTGAGTTTGTTCTTGAACTTACACAATTTAATTAAATATTTTTTTTACCCAGTGGAATATAAGTACGAGAGAAAGACAATTCTTATTTCCATGAAAGTTAAATACTTTGGAAAGGCTAGATAGAGGCCAATGTCTGAAAAAAATGTTGATTTAGATCTATTCAAAACAACCATAAAAGGCTAGAGAAAAAATGTAATCCAGAAGAACCCTGAATTTAGATTACTTCAAATGTGTTTTTAAATTCTTGCTCTAGCTCAAAGACAATGAAACCAGAAATTATAGGCAATTCAAATGGGTTGAGATTTATTCAAGAAAGATGTTGGGAATCTCCAATTAGTATATCCATTCTATAAACAAAAACAGTTTTTCCACACATTTTAATGTATCTTAAAATATGTTTAAGATTGATTGAATATATTTTTATGACTTTGTAATTTTAAACTTAAAAAAATAACAAACTAAAAGGAAAAAAAAGGGCCTAAATTTTAAAGCAGGGTTTAAGTTGATGTCTCAGTTTTGACACAAACTATCAGGAGAAATCTGAGATAAATACTACTCTTCTCTAAGCCAAATTCCTCTCATCAATAAGACATAAGAAATAGAGTAGATAACCTGTGTGGTCACCTTCAGGTTTTTTGGAGAAGTAGGGAGAGGGAGACTACTGTTAGGCAGTAAGTTTCAACATACTATAAGAGAGGGGACAAAAAACTGGATAAACCAAAATTGTTTAAATATTAAAACCAAGCATGAAATATTCCCCTCTAGTGTCTATTCTTTTCTTTGTTCTTTTCATAATTGGACACCAAGTTTTAGCAGGAAACATGACTGCCCAGGCTGTTTCCCAGGCTTCCTTGCAAATGGGTATGGCTAAGTATTTATTAATCAGCTAAGTTTTATTAATGGGATATAAGCAGAAGTGATAATATACAGTTTATGGAGCAAGAAAAATATATTCTTAAAACACTTGAAAATGGCTCTTCTCTGAGGAACCTGTAGAATACTTATACAAACTATAGAAATGACCTAGAAGTTGGTAAAGCACCAGTATAGAAGAAACTTGGTACTTTGGTTGGCTTTGTGGGCTAGATGGTTCTTTCTCAAAGTACTCAACTATCTCAGGAGATTTATGCAAATGTTAAGTAAGCATAAAACTTTTTTGAACCATGGTTTTTTGTATAGTGGCTTAGCCCATAGCATGTATTTAATCATTGGTTTCTTTCATTCTTTTCTTTCTTTCTTTCTTTCTTTCTTTCTTTCTTTCTTTCTTTCTTTCTTTCTTTTTCTTTCTTTCCTTCTTTCTTTCATCAAAATAAAAATTACTATTTATTTTTAGGGTAGGATTAATTTATATTTAAAATCTCCATTTTTAAGCTTTGGTTAATATAACAAAATCAGTGTAATGTAAAATTTTATGTATATATCTGCCCAAATATATTTTAAGTTTCTAGAAGCTCCACTCCCAAGCATACATTCAATAATGACAACCCTACCCATACTCATGGCATGTAAAAAGTATTTTAATATGGGGATAAAGATGAACTTGAGTAGTTCAAATCTCAGCTCTTATTCTTAAAACAAGTGACTCTGGCTTACTCTTTACATATAAAGTACTTACTGCATACTAGCTACTTCATAAATGCTACTTCCAAGAGTATATTATAAAATTTATAGACAATTGGAAAGCAAGGGAAGAAGGATTTTGTAAGTCACCACAACATTATTTTAACTGTGTGCTTATTTTTTCTTCATTGAGATCCCCCATAAGCTATTTTGAAAGAATTTTAATGGCATAATGGAATTGTATCCTTTTGTTTTCTATATAATTTTTTGCCTTAATTAGGTAAAAATCCACTGAACAAAGACAGTTTGGATAATCACAAATATATCTTATGTATTTCTCAGTGTTTTTGTTTTCTTAATAATCTTCAAAATAAGTTTTAAAATTATTTATTTCATTTTTAAAACTGAAGATCAAAGAGTTTAAGATGGTGATATAGGAAGACCCTGAACTTACCTCCATGGACACACAATCTATCTTATATGTAGAATAATTCTTCTTGAAGAACTGAGGACTAACTGACCAGCTTAGTCCTCAACAACACGGGCACAACAAAGACTAGAGAGACTTCATAGAATATGCAGAAGAGATGGATACAGGTAATGAAGGGAACCCCCACCCCAACAATATGAAAACTTCAATGGGGAGGAGTTGTACAGAGGGACCAGGAACAGATTTTTCTGCTCTAAGGCACAGAAAAAAGCCAGGTTTCAAAGGGCTGCTAGAGGGGCATCTGGGAGGCTCAGTGGGTTAAGCCTCTGACTTTTGATTTCCGCTCAGGTCATGATCTCAGAGTCATGAGATTAAGCACCACATCAAGGTCCACACTGGGCATGGAGTGTGCTTGGGCTTCTCTCATTTCCTCTGTTCCTCCCCTTGCTTGTGTGTGCTCTCTCTCAAATAACAAACAAACAAACAAACAAGCAACTAGAATATAAAGGAACTAGCCCTCTACCAAATGGAGGGACCTCTCTCTGGGGCTGGAGGGTCAGGCAAGTACCATTGTTTATGATCACCTACCACCTAACTGAGTCTGAGCGCCTAGCCCAAACCATCCCCGGACACCCTGGAGCACAGAAAAAGAGTTGCAGTTTTAAAAAGCAGCTAGAATATAAAGGAACCATCCTATAACTCTGCCAAATGAGAGGGGAGTTGCTGGAACTCTTTCTAGGTTTGTAGACAGATGAATGCCTTTGTTTACATTTCCGCACTACCTTGATGGTACAGAAGAGAGCAGGGTCTGAGTGCCCTACTTGGCCAGCTGTCTAAGTGAGCATTAAGCCCCTAGCACACAACAGACACAGCTTTACCATTAAGGCATCCCCAGCATACTGTATACTGGGACACCCCCCGGACAGTGTCAACTACAGCTCCAGTCATCTTGCCAAGGCATCCAAAACACTCCCAGCTCACACTCACTTCTGTTCCAAGTGACTCACCAGGACACAATCTGTGCAGAGAACCCTGGGACTTACTTCAGCTCCAGGTGTCCTAACAGAGATCCCCCTGCACAGAGTGTCATAAGACCACCTGATGCTCTCAGTATCAGCCATTTTTCCAAGATGTCCCTTGCATGGAATTTCCTTGGACACCCCAGCTTGCATCTACTTCAGTTGTCTGGCCAGGGCATCTTCTGTGTAGAGAGCTCTAGAACTGCTCAGCCCATTCTCACTTCAGTTTCAGACATCCCATGAAGGCAGCCCCATCTTGGAGTGCTCCAAACCCCCACACCAAGCCCACTTATAGCTCCAGCCAACTAGCCAAAATTTCTGGACATACAATTTACACAAGGAACTTAACTATGCAAGGCCATTTATTCAAAGTTAGGAGGAGTAGCTATTCTGCCCAAGTCGTAGACACAAACACAGAAAGTCAAAAAAATAAGACAGAAGAATATGCTCCAAATGAACAAATAAGAAAAAAAATTGGAAAAAAATAAATAAAACATATATATGAATCTCATGGTAACCGCAATCCAAAAACCTATAATAAATGCACAAAAAATAAAGATAATATAACCCAAGCATAAGACTAAAGAAAGCTATCAATCACAATGAAAGTGAGTAAGAAACAGAACTACAAAAACCAGGAAACAACAAAATGGCAATGAGTACATACCTATTAATAATTACTTTAAATGCTCTAAATGCTTCACTTATAGGACACAGAGTGACTGAATGATTAAAGAAAAATAAACGATAAAAAAAACAAGAATAAAAGACCAACCTACATACTACCTATAAGAGACTCATTTTGGGCCTAAATACACATACAAACTGAAAATGAAGGGATGGAAAATATATTTTATGCAAATTAAAGTGGGGTAAATAAAAAAAGCCACAGTAGCAATATTTATATTAGACAAAATGACTTTAAAGATTATAATAAGAGACCAAAAAAAGAGGGGCCATTACATAATGATAAAGGGGTCAGTCCAGCACGAAGATATAACAATTGTAAATATCTATGCAGCCAACAGTGGAGCACCTAAATACACAAAGCAACTGTTAACAGACATAATGCGGGAAATTGATAGTAATACAGTAATAGTAGGAGACTTTAACATTCCACTTGCATCAATGGAGAGATAATCCAAGAGGAAATCAATAAGGCTTTTCAAGTGCACATGGAACATTCTCCAGGATAGATCACATATTAGGCCACAAAACAACTCTCAATAAGTGTAAGATGATTGAAATTATGTCGAGAATCTTTTCTAACCACAAAAAATAAAATCTTTTCTGATCACAAAGGTATGAAACTAGAAATAAACTACAAGAAAAACTGAGGAAAAAACCCTGCAAACATGTAGAGGCTAACCAACATACTACCAAATGAGAAAATTAAAAAAAATACATGGAGAGAAATGAAAACACAACAACCCCAAATCTCAGAGATGCAGTGAAAGTAGTTATAAGAGGAAAGTTTATAGAGATACTGGCCTACCTCCAAGAAACAAAAACCTCAGATGAATTACTTAACCTGTCACCTATGGGTATCAGAAAAAGAATAAAACCTAAGGTGAGTAGAAAAAAGGAAATATTAAAGATCAGACAAGAAGTAAATAAAATTATAAAGATCAGAACATAAATAAAGACTTAAAAACAATAGAAAAGATCAATGAAAACAAGAGCTGGGTCTTTGAAAAGATAAGATTGATAAACCTTTAGCCAGACTTATCAAGAAAAAAAGAGAGAAGACTCAAATAAAATCAGCAATAAAAGAGAAGTAACAATGAACATCACAAAAATATCAAGGATTATTTAAGACTACTATAAGAAATTATTTGCCAACAAATTGGACAACCTAGAATAAATGGATAAATTTCTAGAAACATACTCTTTCAAAATCAGGAAGAGATAGAAAATCTGATCAGTTACCAGTAACAAAATTGAATTGATAATCAAAAAACTACCAACCAATAAATCCCCAAGACCAGATGGATTCATAGGTAAATTCTATCAAACATTTAAAGAAGAGTTAATAACTATTCTCCTCAAACTACTATAAAAAATAGAAGAGAAAATAAGCCTTCTAAATTCATTCTATGAAGCCAAACTAGACAGACACCACACAAGAAAATTATAGACCAATATCTCTGGTGAACATGTATGCAAAAATTCTCAATGAAATATTAGTAAACCAAATTCAATAATACATTGAAAGGATCATTCACCATGATCAAGTGGGATTTATGACAGGTGTGTAGGATGGTTCCACATTTGCAAATCAACAAATGTGATACATGATATATAACAAAGTAAAAGATTTTTACAAAACATAAAATCAGGTCACTACATGCAAACAAAACAACATTTGACAAATTTGACATTTGTTCATGGTAAAAACTTTTAATAAAGCAGGTTTAGGGATCCCTGGGTGGCGCAGCGGTTTGGCGCCTGCCTTTGGCCCAGGGCGCGATCCTGGAGACCCGGGATCGAATCCCACGTCGGGCTTCCGGTGCATGGAGCCTGCTTCTCCCTCTGCCTGTGTCTCTGCCTCTCTCTCTCTCTCTCTCTGTGACTATCATAAAAAATAAATAAATAAATAAATAAATAAATAAATAAATAAATAAATAAATAAATAAGCAGGTTTAGAGGGAATATAGTTCAATATAATAATAGCCATATTCAACAAATCCATAACTAAAATATACTCAATTGTGAAAACTTTTCCCTCAAGATCAGGAACAAGATAAGGAAATCTACTCTCATCATTTTTATTTAACATAGTACTGAAGTCCTAGCCACAGCAATCACACAAGAAAAAAAAAAATCCAAATTGGCAAGGAAGAAGTAAAACTGTCACTATTTGCAAATGGCATGATGCTATATATATAGAAAACTTCTAAAGACTCCACCAAAAATCTGTTAGAACTCATCATTAGTAAAGTTGCAGGATACAAAATCAATAAATATCAATTATATTTCTATACACTAACACAAAGTGGAAAAAGTATGAAAGCAATCCTGTTTATAATTGCAACCCCCCCAAAAAAAAAACCCTAGAAACAAATTTAACTAAGGAGGTGAAAGACATGTACTCCAAAAATTTAAAAACGTTGATTAAAAAATTGAAAATGACACAAATAAATGGAAAGATCTACCGTGCTCAGAGATGAGAAGAATTTATAGATGTCCATACTGCTCAAAGCACTTTACAAATCAATACAGTTGCTATCCAAATACCAAAAGTATTTTTCACAGAAATAGAATACTACTAAAACTTGTATGAAACTACAAAAGACCCAGAATAACCGAAACAATTTTGAAAAAGAACAAAGCTGGAGAGATAATAATTCCAGACTCCAAGGTATACTACAAAACTGTAGTAATTAGAACAGTATGGTACTAACATAAAATTAGACACATAGATCAATGAAACAAGATACAGAGCCCAGAAATAAACCCACACTTACATGGTCAATTAATCTACGACAAAGAAGGCAAAAATATACAATGGGAAAAACAGTCTCTTCAACAAATGGTTCTGGGAAAACTGGACAGCAATATGCAAAAGAATGCAAGTGGACCACTCTCTTCCACCATACAGAAAAATAAACTCAAAATGGATTAAAGACCTAAATGAGATACCTAAAACCATAATACTCCTAGAAGAAAACATGCAGCAATCTCTTGAACATTGACCTTGACAACATTTTTTTTTTAAACCTGTCTCCTCAGGCAAGGGAAACAAAAGCAAAAATAAATGATTGGGACTATAACAAATAAAAACCTTTTGCATAGCAAAGGAAGACATCAACAAAATAAAAAGACAACTTAGTGAATGGGAGAAGATATTTTCAAATGATATATTTGATAAGGGATTAACATCCAAAATATATAAAGAACTTATACAACACCAAAAAGCAAAAAAAACAAAAAAAAAACAAAAAAACAAAAAACATTAAAAAAATAGGCAGAGAACCTGTACAGACATTTTTCTAAAGACATATAGGAGGCTGACATACACGAGAAGATGCTCATTATCACTAATTATCAGGAAAATGCAAATCAAAACCACACTATGATATCACCTTAAACCTGTCAAAATAGCTAGAATCTAAAAGACAAGAAATAACAAGTGCTGATGAGGATGTAAACAAAATGCCTTTTTGTGGGAATGTTAACTGGTTCAACTGCTGTGGAAGGAAGTATGGAGTTTCCTCAAAATATTAAAGAAATACCAATGATCCAGTAAATCCATTACTGGATTTTTTTTTTACTAAAAAAAAAAACACTTGGTTGAAAATATATATAATGCACCTCTATGTTTACTGTAGTAGTATTTACATAATCAAGATATTAAAGCAACCAAAGTGTCTATTGATAGTGGATAAAGAAGATGTAATCTATAATATAATGAAATGTTAATCAGACATTTAAAAAGAATGAAATCTTGCCATTTGCAACAACACGGATGAAACTGGAGGTTATTATGCTAAGTGAAGTAAATCAGAGAAAAATAAATGCCATATGATTTCATGTAATATGTGGGATCTAAAACACAAATGAACAAACACAAATAGACTCAAAAAATACCAAGAATAAATGGTGGTTTGGAGAGGGGACGAGGTTCAGAAGAAAGGAAAAATAGGTAGAAGGGATTAAAAAGTATAAACCTCAGTTATACAATGAGACACAAAGATGAAAATTACAGCATGGGGAATTTAGTTAATAATATTGTAATAACAGTATATGAAGACAGATGGTAACTACACTTATACCGATGAGCATAACTTAATGTATAGAATTGTTGACTCACTATATTATACACCTAAAACTAATAGAACTTGTATGTCAAGTATTCTTCAATTTAAAGCAAAGTCATAGGGAAAAAATAAGCTCAATTTCAAATTAAATTATAAAGCTATAGTGGGACACCTAGGTGGCTCAGTGGTTGAGCATCTACCTTCGGCTCAGCGTGTGATCCTGGGGTCCTGGGATCGAGTCCCACACTGGCTCCCTGAAGGGAGCCTGCTTCTCCCTCTGCCTGTGTCTCTGCCTCTCTCATGATAAATAAATAAAATCTTTAAAAATATATTAAAAAATAAAAATATCTAAAAATAAAGTTCTAGTCATCAAAACAGTATTGAACTAGAATATAGATACTTTGGCTAATGGAATAGAGAGTCCAAGAATATACCTACGCGTATACAATCAGCTAATCATTCATATAGGTGCCAAGAATACACAATGGAAAAGAATAGCCTCATCAATAAATGGTGCTGGGGGTACTAGATATCCACAAGCAAAAGAACAAAATTGAACCCTTGTATGACAATATACAGAAAAATCAACTCAAAATGGATTAAAGACTTAAATATAAGACCTGAAACTATAAAATTCCTAAAAGAAAACAGAAGGGAAAAGCTCTTTGACATTGGTCTTGTCGTTGATTTTTACTTGACACCAAAGCCACAAGCAACAAAAGCAAAAATAAAAAAATCAGATTATATAAAGCTATAAAGTTTCTGCACAGCAAAAAAAAAAAAGGAAACAATAAAATTAAAAGGCAACCTATGCAATGGTAGAAAATATTTGCTGACTGTATATCAGATAAGGGTTAATAGCTAGAATACATGAGGAACTCATACAACTCTATAGCAAAATAACAAAATAATCCAATTGAAAAATGGGCAGAGTACTTGAATAGACATTTTTCCAAAGAAGACATACAAATCACCAACATGTATATAAAAATATATTCAACATTATATATCATCATTTCAAAACTATAAGGAGATATCATCTTTCACTTGTTAGGGTAACTCATAGTCAAAAAAACAAAAGGTAACAAGTGTTGTCAAGGATACGGAAGAGAGTGAACCCTTGTACACTATTGGTAGGAATATAAATTGGTACATCCATTATGGAAAACACTATGGAAGTTTCTCTAAAATTAAGAGTGAACTACCATATCATCCAGTAATTCCCTCACTTTGGGTATGTTTTCAAAGGAAATGAAATCAGCATTACAATGAGATATCTATAATCCCATATTTATTGCAGCATTATTCACAATAGGCCCAATAAGGAAATGACCTAAATGTCTGTTGGCAGATGAATGGATTTAAAAAATTCACACACACACACACTGGTGCAATGGAATATTATTCAGCCTTTAAAAAGAAGGAAATTCTGCCATTTTTTGACAAATTGGATGAACTTGAAGGGCATTATGCTAATTAAAACTAACCAGACATATACAAATACTACATGATCTCACTCAACTGTGGATTAAAAAAAACAAAACAAAAACAAAAATCCTTGAATTGAGAGTAACAGAAGATTGGTAGTTACCAGAGACTTAGGGGAGGTGGGAGGGTTTAAAATGGAGACGTTGGTCAAACTGGACAAACTTCCAGTTAGAAGATGGATAATTTCTTGATACCATTGTGTAGGATGGTAATTAACTTTAATAGTAATATATACTTGAAATTTGTCACAAAAGTGGATCTCAAGAGTTTTCATCACACACACACACACACACACACAGTCAGCTGATGGAAATGTTAATTAGCTTAATTGTGGTAATCATGTCACAGTATATATGTATATCAAACATATAATCTAAAAGTGTACAACTTGTCAATTATACCTCAATAAGCTGCAGAAAAAAAGTCACATGCCACAATGCTATTGTTTATTTGGTATGTATTCCATAATTTTAAATCATTTGAATTAATAGGAAATTATTTCCACTTCTATATATTAGTTGATATTTTATCCTTAAAAAGGTAAAATTTAATGTGATGTTTGATCATATTGAAAAACACATTTGATAGCATCTCCTTTGGAATTTATTATAATGAATTAATATAAGATTATATCAAATAATTTACAACTTTATTAATACTACTCCTTTATTTGTCATTCTAATATTGGTGTGTCAGGAAAAAGATATTTATAATCATTTGTGGGAATGTACGTCATCACTACATTTCTGTAAAGAAGTTTGTCAATAAGAAGCAAGAGACTTACAAATTTGTACTCTATAATCTAGTCATTCTATTTTTGGAAACCTATTCTAAGGAAATAATGGCAGATGTGGATGAGGATTGAAGCAAATAAGCTGTTTAGAGCAGCATATTTAAACAAAATTAAAAATAACCCAATATTCCAAAGTGATAGATCAGTTAAATAAATTCCATATTAAATGAAATAATTAGTTACATTTGATGAAGAACTCTTAAACTTTTGATAATGGCTTATGATAGAATGTTAAGTGAGAATATCTTTAGAACAAAGCATCTTCTTATAAAAATAAGTATATCTGAATTATGCAATAAGTAAGTGAAAATATAATGAACAATTTTCCTTTGTTTAGGCTTTCCTGTATTGTCAAATTTTTTATTGGGAATTATTATATTTACGATTTAAAGAAAATTATTCTTTTAAAAAATATGATTCTGATCTCTACTTTGATCTTTAATTTCACTGTCTATACAATACACGGTTGCTCTTTAAGGAAAGATCTCTAGCGTGCTACAAAAGATTACAGATAATACTCTACAAGATGGTTGCTATATTTATGCCATTGTTTTATTTTTTCCACGTAAAGCAGTCTTCTTGTAGTGGGATTTATCTTCTCTCTTATCCTCTACTGATTAAGGATCCTCCTTTCACCTTTCATTTTAAGTGACTGGTAGCCTCCAGGTTTTTCCCACACTTTCTGTTTGCACAAGGCTCTGTGCCCTATTGCTCATGTTAAAGTAGAAAGAAGAAACATCTGGGTTTTGAAAAAAGCAAATATTGTAAGAACAAAGGCACGAGAGATGGATTTTATTTTAGTACAGACTATTGTTCAGTCAGATGACTTTCTTTTGTCACATAAACACACATGGCAAACAAAACATGCTGAGAGAGTTTTTTTTCTCTCTTTCAAAAGTGACTATGTAATGGCAAAATTAAAAAAGAAAGTTGAGATAATCATCTGGAAATTTGCTTCTTTTTAAAACATGCTATAAAGGATAAAATTAGGAGCATAACACTAGTTATTCAGAATAGAGTCTATATCAGCACTTCCAATAGAACTCTTTGTGATGATGGAAATGTACCATTTCTGCATTGTCCAATACCATAGTCACTAGCCACATGTGGCTATTTAGCACTTGAAATGAAGCTGATGTGACTGATGAACTGAATTTCTTATTCTACGTATTTCAATGAATTTAAATTTTGTCACAATCTACCTCATGTTTTTGAGCTACCCTATTGAGCAATGTAGGTCTATTCAAATTTAGCCTGAATTCAGGATAGACTTGTATGGCTTTAGTATTACTATTTAGCTATACTTTCTTATTATCCATTAAAAAATAATTTTATAATAAAAAATTTGTAATACTTTGTAAGATTTTTCAAGGGATCATAGCTATTATTATTGCCAAACTTATTATAGTTAAAAAAAATAAAGATTGTGTTGGGCTATGTTTGTTGTTTTTATTTTTAAAGAATTTATTTATTTATTCATGAGAGACACAGAGAGAGAGAGGCAGAGACACAGGCAGGGGGAGAAGCAGGCTCCATGCAGGGAGCCCGACGTGGGACTGGATCCCGAGTCTGCAGGATCACACCCTGGGCTGAAGGCGGTGCTAAACCACTGAGCCACCCGGACTGCCCTCCAACACAATCTTTAAAATAAAACAAAGTCATATTACAATAGAGTATCAAAATACTTGCATAAATAAAGTTAAAAGTGAAGGTGAAAATTCTGTTTGGAAAACACCCAAAAATAGTAAAAGAAAAATAATATTTTATGTCTCTGCTAAATCTAAGGAATTAAAAATGGGATTGAATTATAATTTTTTAAGTTATAAAACACAGTGAACAAATTCTATTTATACAAATTGCGTTACATTGTATATAATGGGGCATTTATAAATATTTTAAATAATTGTACATTATTACTTGATAAAGTTATGTCCCTCTTCTATATGAACATGTTTTGAATATAGAGGAAAGCAGAAAAATCCTATATCCCAATTATCATCCTTATATATTTCCTTTATTATTTCACCTACATTTGCTATGGTATTTTCCTGTGTAGTTGGGCAATACTATAAAAACTCTTGATAAACATGTTAAATGACCGTGTAGTATTCCACTGGGTGGCTGTGCAACATTGGCTAAACTAATCCTCTTTTCCAATATTTAGGCTATTTCTGACATTTTATGTTAAAATAAAGCCAGGATAAACATTCACCAATTTTTAAAATAGTGGTTTGCTATTGTCAATGATAAATATGGTTTTTGCTTGTAACGAAAACTTATCATGGCCCTATCCTGAAAGAATTTTCTCTAGAATATAACAATTTTGAGACAGAAGGAAGAAAGGGAGGGATGTTTACAAAATCTGTTTGGGTATCTAAAATGTTGACTTTCCTTATTGCCAATATACCACAATAAAGTCACCTTTAGTTTTTCTCTGTAAATGTACATGAAATTATATCAGACAAAGAAACACTTGTACTTTCTCTTTTTGTACACAGATAATAGCAGCTTACCTCTTTGCAACCTATTAGAAAAACAACCTCCATACACATAGGCAGGTGCTGTTCTCAAATCCCTCAATGATACGTTTCTTGTCAGCAGAGAAAGCATAGAAAGGAATCCTCCATGCCTTTTTGGTCTTGAATCGGCTGACAAAACCTACCCATATGGCCTTGTAGGTTCACTTGCATCTAATTCCCAAGTGTCCACCTCTTTTGGGCTTTAAACCTATTCTTCATATTAAGTAACAGACAATTCGGAGATATCGAAGCTATTTGTGATTTAGAAAGCCATTAGATGTATAGTTTCTTTAAGTTAGGCTTTTCAATTAGTGAAAATGAGAATCAGCAGGTCCATGATTGTTCTTGTCCCCAGAGGATTTAGCAAGCTCTCTGCTAAGGTAAACCATACAGTTCACCAACAATAAAATAATGATAATTAATACAAAGTGTTTTAAAGATGAGTCAGACAAACATTTGGAAGGAAAACTCTGTCATGTTGATCAGATGTAGAGGGAAGAAGGTGAAGAATCAAGAGGTTGCTTTATTTACATTTCGCACATTTTATATCAATGTTTACTAGATATTGAGCAATTCTGATATTAAATGAATACCAATAGCACTACAAATTCTTTATTCGTACCTTTCTTCCAATTAATAATATTCAGAATTCCACATATTTTTGTTCAGCTACAATTTTTTGATCATTTAGGAGGTGTTGAAATTCAATTTAAAGGCTAAAACAAAAGCTTAAATGGTGTGCTTTCTGTTTTGTGAATCACAGACACTGCTTTACTGATACAACACCCAAGATTCTAAGCTGACATCAAAGCAAAAAAAAAAAAAAATCATCTGAAATGACAGCAGCAGCTGCAGCATCCGCCTCTAAATTAGGCTGTGTTTCAAAGTCTGGACTCAACTGCTAAGCAGTATAAAGACCCAGGAGGAAGGCTGCCCAGAAAAGAGTGAGCCTTCCGACCTAACACATCAAAGTAACACATGCTAGGAAGAGCAATAAACGCATGTGGCCCACATTCACGTGCTGCCTAATTGCACTGGGCTCAGGAAACCAAGACAAACCTTCAGCTGATTCCTGGTTTAAGAGAGGATTTGAGATCTTTTCTATGCAGAAAGCTGACACAAATTGGTTGCAGATTACAGTCTGACTCTGCAATGAAGCATCCCATAATTTCAAAAGATGGCCATTTCAGTGTCATATGGCATCTTCAAAACACTGACTTCTTAATGTAGTAACATATAAACTAACCATTAGGTATAAATAAAAGTTAAAAATAAGCTTCATAAACGAAGAAAGCCTTAATTTGTACATTCAGCGATAGATGCTTTGAGGAAAGGCTTTCTCATTTGTTTTGCATATAAATTACCAATTTTGAGGGCATTTAGCTTCTAAATCATAAGCTATTTAACAGGAACTTAGAATACTAATATCTATTAAGAGAGGAGAAAAAATAGTTCTATGTTTTAGAAGTAATTTTTCTAGAAACGCCTACTGTCATAAGGTTTGCATTAAGGCATCATTACTAAATATAGACAATGTAATATATTTAGTAGCACAATTTGCAATTAGATACAATGCAACATAAGAAAGCTTAATTTTTAGAACTCTGAATTCTTTTATTCTGTGTTCCTACCTTTATGCTCTTTACTGTATTTTGCAGCACAATGCCCTATTATTCTACAAAATACTCCTCTGTATGTGTGAATTACTGAAGTTAACTTACACAATTACCTGAGGAGACTTTAATTATAATTAGTGGAAGGCTGATAATTAATCCTATTAAGTGAAATATGCATGAATTTTCACTGAACATATGCACTGGAAAAAAAACCTCAGAACTATGCAGAGTGATTGTAAATAGATGAGAATAGAAAGGGAAAAATGTAATACTAAAACTAAAAGAATTTTAGCTATATATTTAACTAGATAAACATGATTGCAAGGCTTTGAGTGTCAGAAAACTAGGATTAATTTCCTTATTGCTTAAGTGATAAATATAAAGTAAATTCTGCGAGAATATTAAGAGTCTATCCCCAGAATGCTGATGAAAGTCCAGCTTCGTTGACAACAACTCTGAATTTACGTCTACCACATATAATAGGTTGAGACACATTATCTCATTTCTTGGAAAATATCAGCATTAAGTACTTTGCAGAAAGGTAAGTCATGTAAAGGATCATTCTTCATTATGATGGTGGGAATTTGGGGAAAAACAAAATCATTCCAAACAATTCATGCAATGGTCATCTAGTATCAATATCTGGTGCTAACGTAGCTCTCAGGGGGAAGGGGGAAAAACTGTTACCTTTGTGATAATTCTGGTTGCTGTGCTTCTCTGGACATTCTCACATTCCTTAATGTCACAATGCTGTCCCCCTATATAATGCACGAAATGACCTCAATGAATGCCCTTTGTTGGCATATAAAATTAGTAGTATGACCAAATCACAAAGAGACAATAGCACATGTCCAGAAAGGTTGGAGTACATTTGTCCCTTTGGGACATCCCCCTGATTTATACATCTACCCCAAGATGGAGATGAGCAAAGGTGGATCCTAAGGTTACAGATCTGCCCAGGAGGTGGTCAGAAGGAACCAAATCTAACAGAACTTTGGTTATCCACGGATGAGTGGCAGTTCTTCTATTTGATATATACTAATTTCAATTCTGAATTGTGTCTTTCTCTCTGAGTGGGGCTTACTTTATCTTCTGACCAACACTGTAACTAGCTAAACAGCCATGTATTATTACAAGCTGTTTGATGTTATTTGCCTAGCCATAAGCAGCCAGGATTATGGAGTCAGAAGGAAGACATTGGGAAATATGCTGAATGCGTACTACTCTGCATGTGTAAAGTCCAAGTTCGAAAGGTTCCATCTACAGGCTCAAGTATTTATGAGTGGACAAGTCAGTGGTACTGTCCCTTTGGTTGTGACACCTACATTTTATCTTCTCTAGTAGCAGCTCTGTGCTCAAGGCATGGTGACTCTGATGGAACTTTTGAAGTCTGTGTCTATAAATGACTTACCCTTAGCACAATCTCTTCTAACTAACTGGAAATCTTTGAGGTCAGACTGAAAACATTTTCAAAATAATTACGACTATCATTTGTACACAAATGTTCCTTGCCATTCACAAAATTTGTTTCACATACATTCTTGTTAATCCTCATCAATAACTCAGGAGGCATTTTTTTATGCCCAATTACAGGTGAAAAAACTTGGACTCAGAAAAAGAAAGATTCCTTAAATCATACCACTAGAAAGTGGTAATAGCCAGGATATCCCCATCCCTGAAACCTTCGGCCCACAATTCCTTTACAGTTTCTACATCAGTCACAGCCATCTTCTGTACTTTCAGAGTGTTAGGGAGCCTATCATCAGACGGTTAAACAGAAAAGCAAGAACCTTTCCAATGCGTTATCTTTAAAGTTATCCTGAAAATCATTTTTAAAAGTCTTTAGTATGGCTTATTTGAAATATTTCATTATGATCATAAGTAAAATTGTAATTTTATCTTATTTATGCCTTACCAGTTCTTAATTATTCCAAAAATATATCACTGCTTGCTTGGCTTACCTTAAAACAGGACATACTAGAATATGACATATAAAGTCTTAGGGCTGGCTACCTAAATTATTTTCAGTTTCGCTCTATGAAAATAGCAACACATAGATGATCTCTCTTTTTTACAGCATGTAAAGTATTCTGATTCAATATGTTCTTAAATTAGGCAATGTTTTAAATCAGACACCATTATTTATTTAATGGGATTTTTCTATAGTATTAAGCATAATAAAATGAAATCTACTTTAGACATCTACTTTAGACAGGGTGATTATGACCTGGTTTACCTACGGCAATTGCATAAGAAAAAAAAAAAAAAACTTAAGTTCCTTCATCAATACCTCAATATAGGGCAGCCCAGGTGGCTCAGCAGTTTAGCGCCACCTTCAGCCCAGGGCGTGATCCTGGAGACCCAGAATCGAGTCCCACTTCGGGCTCCCTGCATGGAGCCTGCTTCTCCCTCTGCCTGTGTCTCTTCCTCTCTCTCTCTTTCTCTCTCTGTGTGTCTTTCATTAATAAATAAATACAATCTTTAAAAAAATACTTCAATATATTGACTTCTCCCCATGCACTTAAAATTATTTACAGCATACTTACTATGAACACACAGGTATGTGTGTGTGTGTGTGTGTGTGTGTGTGTGTGTGTGTGTAAAGGGTGAAATAAAAGATGTAAAGATTACACTAAACCTCCCTAAGGAAATGCATTAAAAATTAGTAGGAGTTACCAGGTGAAAAGTTGGTGGAATCATACCCCATGATGAAGAATCAAAATCAATTTGCATGAGTTCCAATTCAAAGAGAAGCTTTATTTATTCAAGATTCAAAAAACAATAATTAAATGTCAATTATATTCCAAGTTTCATTCTTGGTACTGATGTTAACAAAAAAAGAAAAAGTTTTTCTCCTGAAACTTTCACTCCAGTAGGGGAAACAATAAACATAAAAGAGAAAGAAGGGGAAGGAAGGGATGAGGGGAAAGAGAGGGACATTATAATTTTGAGATAGGGAAAAACATGTTTTTTTTAAAAAAAGGAACAATGCTGGAATAGATCACAAAGAGTAACTGAGGTTAGAGGATGACTCTAGGTTCTCTGGCAGCAAATACTCTTTTGAGGAGGTGATTTTTTAAGTTTTTATTTAATTCCAGTTAACATAGAGTATAATATTTGTGTCAGATATACAACTTAATGATTCAAAAATTGCATACTGAGAAGGTGATATTTGAACTGTGTTATGACTGACAAGAATGGGCCAGCCAAGTAAAAATCTAAGGGAAGAAGATTCCAGGCAGAGGTAAGAGTAATTTGAGGACCCTACAATGGAAATGAGCTTCATGTATTTAGGCAACAAATAATCAAAAACCAGTATGACTGAAACAGGACAGAGCGGAGAGCATCCCCAGAGGAGCTTACTCAGGTGAGGCGTATGGTCATAACATGGAGTTTTTACCTGAGAGGGTCTCAAGAACCCTTGTGAGGAAGAGTGAGAGACCCTGGAGTGGTGGGTACAATCAGGAGGGTCCTTGTCTCTTAAAGAATTTAAGTTTTAGTGCCATGAGAGATCATTGAAGGGTATCAAGAAAATGAGTGACATATGTATTCAGTTCAATATTTTAGTTGGTGAAGGGCTGGCGTGGGGAACAGGGATGGAAGGGGAGTGAGCAGTCAGAAGCCCACAGCAGGGGCTCTAGAGGAAGTAATAGTGCTGTAAGCAAAATTATAATGGTAGAGATGGAGAAAAGTGAACAGACTAAGGGTCCTACGGTACTTTCAGAAGCCAGTGGTGTCTGACTTAAAGATTCAAGTATACATTACTTCAAAGAATATTATGTCAAGTGTACCACATGTACAAAAAGCAATTTCAAATAGTGCTCTAAAAAAAAATCTTCTAAGCATACAGGTGAATAAATAAAAGTTAAAGATAATAAATAAATAAATGAATAAATAAATAAATAAATAAATAAATCTTCTAGATACTTCCTTTCTCTCAACTTTAATATTTTTCTCTTAGGAACATGCTAAATCAGTTTGTGTCTTTATTAAAACTTTCTGCTTAAGAAGACTTTACCATCATCTTATAGACCCCTGAAAGTAAAAGCTTACATTGAAAAGCTCATATGCATCTCCAACTACATCAACTTTAACATCACCGTAATTAAATTGAGATTTCTTTATTTTTCTCCCGCTGTTTTAAAGAGAATATATTCTACTCTCTGATATACAATAAAAATTATATGAATACAAATCCATTCTAAAACCTTGGTTTTGAAAGGAAAGATACACTTCGCTGTTATCAATTGTTTTAGAAAATAAAGCTTTTGTGAAGGAACATGAAAACACAGCTATTTACATCCTTACCAGATGAGTTTCAAATCAAAATGCTGTTTACATTACTTCAACAAAGAACAGCAATTGATTCTGTCAGGGTCTAATTGAAGTACCTACTACATGTCACAATATTCCTTTTCCCTTCCTACCAATTGGTGAAGCTAAAATAAATATCTGGCAAAATTCCAATTTCCCTATAGAACTCTTACAGCTTAACCATTTAGTAGTGATTCACATGAACATTTCTTCTGTTTTGTCCTTTCTTATTATGAATATACACCAAAACAAACAAAAATCATATTCCCTAAGTAGCAGCCAGACAAACATCTCATGATATTTTCATGATGGTAGTGGTTACAATGACCTATATACTAAACACAGAAGGGTGGACAATGTATAGAAGCCATTAGGGAGTAGTGGTAGTGGTGGAAGGCAGAGAACAAGTCTAGAATCGGGCACATCTTGGTATTTTTGTGTCAGGTTTGAGGTCCCAAAGCCAGGGTTGACTGATGGAACTTCAGGAGGTCCCCAGAGGCGTAGGTCACAAGGAGATAAATTTAGGGATGTGAGTCATCTTCTTCATTGAATGAGCACATATTGTTCACATACTATTTGATGTACACTTTGCTTCCTGGGGAAACTTTTTGACATAAAAGGGCCATAGTCCCTACCATCTAAAACAATTACACACTAGTAAAAGATTTGGAAAAAGAATAATTGAAATTCCAAGGGAAAGATATGAGGTAGGAGACATTTTAGGATTCCATAGGAAATATGAAATCCAGCCAGGAGAAAGTATTTGGGAAGAGGGGGTTATATTCAGAGAAGATGTTCCAAAGAAAGTGCTGTCTATAGAGTAGATTGGAGTTGGACAACTGATGAAGGACAAAAAAGAATCCAGGCAGATTGTAGTAGACACTGTTGGTTACAAATCCAACATTCTTCCCCACCTTATTCTTTCTTAACAGAACTCTATTTTTGCTGAGACACCCAACATTCCCACACACAATCATATGCTTCAGAAGAAGCAAACCCTTTCCCCCCAGATCCATGAGCAGTTCTAACTGGTCTAAGGTAGAGTTTCTTAATCATGGCACTACTGATATTTGGTACTGGGTAATTCAATGGTTTTGACCTTGAAGAGTGAATGAAGGAGAGGATGTACATTGTAAAATATTTAGCTGCATGTTTGGCCTCCACCCACTAGATGACGGTAGCACAACCTCCCCCCTCACTTGCAACAACCAAAATTATCTCCAGACATTGCTAAATATCTGCTAAATATCCCCCTGTTGACAACCACAGGTCTAAGGATAGTTCCAAGGGTACTGGAATGAGTATGTGATCAAATTCTGACTCTGGGTATTCACATGTTTGTGCTGGAACTTTGTTCTGAAAATGCTACAACCATCTTGTTTTCAGCCCAAAGAAAAATGTAATGACCAAAGATAATAGAGGGAAACTAGAAGAAAACCTGAGTCCTTGATGACATTCATTGAATGAATTCTTTGTTATGGGGAGCTATCCCAAATGTCCCAATATGTGAAACAGCATGTTTATTGTCTGAGGCAGTTTATATTGAGGTTTCTACAAATTGTAACCTAGAAATCTTTAACTGCCAAGAGGAAGCAGCAGGTGCACCATCCCGAGTGGGGTGCTTCCGGGGAGCTGCAAGTATTCCATAATTGTTGAGTACAAAAATCAAAGTAGTGAAATGAAGAAAGTTGGAGTGTATAACAGTGATGAGAGAGGACATATGTTCAATGGTAAATAGTGACTGGGAGATACTGAGGGTTCAAGCAGGGTCAGAATTGGGCCTGTGAATGCAGGTTGGAGAATGAATGAGAAGAGCAATACTGAAGCCGGAGTCTAGAGCCAGGATATAGTAGTAGCAGCACAGGTGGGAACGAATAATGGCATCTTTGTTTCCACTTTCCTAAAACAGTTTGCTCCTTAGTTTGTTTTCACAGCATTCAAAGCCAGACGACCAAGTTTCCACTTTCTCGTTATCCTATGACCATCTTCATGTTGGCTTTTCATTTGAGGGACGTATCACAGTTATCTGACACAACCATGGTGATAAACATAACCAACAAAGGCCCTCTCATTTTTATACGTTCAAGTAAAATGGGCTTTTACATACAGAAATCTAACTTTCATCCTTACAACCCTCCTGATACATAAAAGTTACCATAGTCCCCTAATCACACAATAAATACACCATCAAGCTTTTAACAAAACTAAAGTGACACACATATGGAAGTGTTGTGAATAGGGACTAACTGTAGTGAATGACCTCTGGGAAACAACAGATTCAAACACTAGGTTTTGTTCCAGATGCTTGAGCAAGCTGAGATCTACCCACTAATTAAGTGGGATATTTCCCCCAATTAGTTATGGAGTCATACACAGCATCTCTAAATGGTTGAGAACAAAACAGCTTCTTGTCAGAAAGTTAAAGAACTACACAGTTTCTATTTCCAAAATTTGGTTATACAACTTTTGATGGTAAATTGTGATGTAAAAGGACCCATGCTAGATTAGGTCATTTGAAAAACGCTGTTTTATAATTCTGCCCCTGGTACTGTTTTACATAGTGTATCTGTGCACTGCTGGAACTTGCTATCTTATTTTCTCTTTCTCATAATACTGACAATACTGGAATTCTTTTTTTTTAATACTGGAATTCTATCAAAATTAAGTCTTCATGATTTGGGAGCCAATATCACTGCAGTAAAAAAAAGAGAGAGAGAGAGAGATAGAAGAAAAGAAAAACAATTGTATTTGGAAGTGTTGAAAACATAAGCCTTTCTCTATATAATAAAGAATGAAACAGACCAATTTACCATGTTAAAGAGAAAGTCTGTGATCCATGATCAATAATTCTTTGTTATTTAAGTAGTTTTTTAAAATTGGTTTTTGCTTTTAAAACTGTATCTATTGTTTGCAGCCCTTTCCCAACAGCCTAGTTGACATGTCAGTTTGATTTTATATTTTTTAAAAATTAAAGCTGCTGCATTAAGTGTTTTTTTTAAACTCATTTTTAGTTGTTTGCTGAAAGAGGTAACTGATATGTTCATGCCCATATCCCATGGGAATGGCTAGAAAGAATGTCCATAAAGCTTTGGAGGTGGTTTTATCAGAGAAGGATACATACATCAGAAGCAGTTATAAGGAATGTATGATGCTCACATATATGTGCATATTATTTACAAGGATTTTAATCTTTCACCAATGAGCAGGTGATGGGTATGAGTAATGTTTCTAAATCCCTACGTACTACAATGGAAACATGAATTATCTTTTTATTATAGTGTCCCAGAAAGCAAAGGACTTCTTAGATCATCTGTTACATCTCTTGTAAAATTAGGATTAGTTCCAAGAAAATGTCTTCCCGGGTTTGTTCAAAGCTTAGGTTTCTTTGACAGAGAACATTTCTCCATTTTCCATAAAGTCGCAACCTTTGGTTAAGTAGCATTTCTAGAAATCACATTTATTTTTATTTGACCATTTCTATTTTACTAGTTCTAGGTATTCACAAGTGAACCCCATACCCATTAATTCCTATAGAACTAAAACTATATTTTTAGAAGACTTTAAACACAATTAAGTTAATATAAATAATTCAAATTATTTACCAAAACCCCATACATAGTTATAAAATGTATAGCTATATAAAATCTCTATATCTCCATTTTAAATGACACTAGTCAAACAATGGTATAATTTTTGTCATTCTTTGTGAGCAAATAATAATCTTGATATAAAGTGTAAATCAAAACCACACTTATCCCTCTAAAATGCTCACATCTTTAGACAGCAACTATTTTTAAGGAAAAAATACAAAGGAAAGATAAGCATCTATCTATCTATCTATCTATCTATCTATCTATCTATCTATAATATACCACATATATCACAAAGAGGTTCCCTTTAGGGAAATTAGAAACAACCTAAATGTCTAGCAATGTGGGAATAATTAATTAAGGTCATTTTCTACTTAATAAAATCTTACAGAAGTTCTGGCTGTTTTTTAGGTGGGTGGTTTGTTGTTGTTGTTGTTTGTTTTGGGTTTTTTTTTTTTTACTACCAATAGCAAATCCTGGTATACAGTAGACACTCAAAATATATTGGTTGAATGAATGAATGATGCAGGCATGACCATTATAACTTGGAACACTATGTAATTAGATGGCAAAAATACTTCTGTTGCAAAGTACAAAGTTTAGCAGAAAAGTAAATATGGAAATATATCTGTAAATTTGCTACTATGAAAAAATACATGGGCAAATGGAAAAGAATTAATGAATATAAACATAGTTAAAGATTATTTTTGTTTACAAATTTTGTCATATTTTTCTTCTATAAAGAGAACCAAAACCAGATGGGCGTATGCCTTGTGCATTTGATCCCATGTTGACAACCCAGCCTGAGGGTCATCTCTCTCTCTTTTTTTTTTTTAAATTTATTTATTCATGAGAGACAGAGAGAGAGGCAGAGACATAGGTAGAGGGAGAAGCAGACTCCACACAGGGAGACCAATGTGGGACTTGATCCCGGAACCCCAGGATCACTTCCTGAGCCAAAGACAGATGCTCAACTGGTGAGCCACCCAGACATACCTGAGGGTCATCTCTTTGTCTTACTTCAAGTACAGAGCTTTGATTGCCTACCATACCACTCACCTGCCACTTCCTCTATACTTTTCCTTCCCCCCACTCCCTTTATACATCCATCTATTCTTGCCTCTCTTGGCATTTTCAATAACAAGAGCAAATCACTTTGATTATGCCAAGCAGAGGGGCTCTACCTGTAACTGGCATAGAACTCATGCTTTGGCTGTGGTTCCCAAAGAAGAGAAAAGTGTGATTTTACCTCTTGTAACATATCTCAATTCTGAATACAAGTCCACAGTGAAAAACCCTGCAGCCAAGATCATAAGTTTTAAAAATTAGAAAGATGTTATAGAATGGTAACTACTTATAGATTGAGACACTGAATAGCACAAATTGTGAACATTTTTAAAAAGTCAGACAAAGGGGCAGCCCAGGTGGCTCAGTTGTTTAGCGCTGCCTTCAGCCCAGGGCATGATCCTGGAGACCCGGGATTGAGTCCCACATCAGGCTCCCTGCATGGAGCCTGCTTCTCCCTCTGCCTGTGTCTCTGCCTCTCTCTCCCTCTGTCTCTGTGTCTCTTATTAATAAATAAATGAAATCTTCAAAAAAAGTCAGACGAAGATTAAATTGGTCCATAAAAATGGACACTAAATTGGGGGCAGAAGGTGGAAAATAAGTATTCAATTATTGACAAATATTCTTATAAAGAAACTACTCAGATTTTCCCCTCATCCGAACCATATGAGGATTTCATTGGTATAAAATATCATCCCAGAAATAATGTATTAAATTTATTATGTACTCTTTAAGCACACAATTTAGAAGAGAGATTATTTATAATGTGGAGCGAATAGTCTATGCAGAGAAGCAGAAAGTGCTGAGGATAGAAAGAAGGTGGTACCGGATGAGGACATTTGTGATATAATTTCACAGCATTTGTCAAATACTCTTGCAGTTTTAATTCTTCTTTCTGTGGTTATATGTTTAGAATGGAAGCTTTATCAGAGCCGGAACCAGGAACCTCAGCACGTAGCACATTGCCTGACATGTTCTGAATTTCACCAACCCTAGGACTCCATAAAGAATAAATTGAGCCCTTATTTTAGGTACCCCTAAGAGAAAAATGCTGTTAAAGGTAGAATTATTGCATGCCATCACATGTAAAACTAATCTCAAACTCATAAATGTTAAAATGTGGAGAAAAGGTGTCCCTTAAAATTGCACTATGGCAGTAGGCATTCCACAGATGTGTTAAGTGAGCCACACACCATAAATGTCCTCATAGAAATTTTAGAATTCTGTTTTACTTTGTTTTCTTCGGTCATTAACAGGAAAACCAAGCTATACATGGTGCTCTATATACTCAAAGACCACTGAAATCATTCAAGTTTAGAGGTGAAAAAAAATTAGAAATAAACTAGTTCATAGTCGTATTCAATAAAAGTGAAACTGAGGCACACGGAGGTGAGGAGACTTGTTCAAGGACCTAATCCTGTGACATCATGTGACATGCAAAAGCCTAAGAAAATAAAGCTGGTTTTTAATAATCTATCAATTCCAGCAATTAAAAAATCTATATCAAAATTGTATTTTTCATTAGGGATTAATGACTAAAACAAATCTCTATGGGTGCCTGGGTGGCTCAGGTCAGGATCCTGGGGTCCTGGGATTGCGTCCTGCATCGGGCTCCCCACAGGGAGCCTGCTTCTCCCTCTGCGTGTGTCTCTGCCTCTCTAATGTATGTGTGTGTCTCATGAATAAATAAAATCTTTTTTTAAAATCTCTAATACTTTATGAAACAATAGTACTATCAAGTCTTAAATCCACTAATTTAGCTGTAATTCTACTTAACTATCACTTGCGTATTACCTTTCTCTACAGGCAGGTCCTTTGAAAAATCTCTTTATGAACTTGAGACAGGATAGGATGATGATATTTCTACTATTCCAGCAGTAGCCATAATTAAGGAATCATTTTGTAAAGAATGAATTTCCTTGCTATTCCTCCCTCTAAATACTCATTAAACTTAGCATCATCGCACTTATTCACATTTCATCTATGTTTCAAAACTCAGCCTTTAAAATGACTGTGTGATTTATTACATAACTATAGTCTAATACGTTTATCTCCATTATTTCCTCTGCAGACAGAACTGACCATAGCAATAAATTAAGCAGATGTGTTCCCTAAGCTGTCGGCAGTGATGTAAAGACTTTTGCCATGAGAAGACTCAGGCACAGCTGTGGGAAACCCAAGTTTCACCTAAATAAGTTTCACAAGTCTAAAACCACAGATTCCATTGAGATGAGATTTTGGCCTTTGGGTTTCATTTGGTATATCATGTTCACATAGTTTTAAAAGAAGTAGCCAACTCTAGGGAACTCACTAGTAAGTAAGCTCACTAGGGCTTAATATTGCTACATCTGTGGTTAATTCTACCTGAGAGGAAGAATTTACCTATAGAGCTATCTCCAAATCACATGGGCCTAGGGGCAAGTCATTTCATGCTGCCATAATGTTTTCATCCAAATGAAGGCTGTTCGAAATGAATATCAAGAGCTGTGTGAGAGGAAGCATGCCAAATATAGAGTGGCTAGGAGGTTGTGTCACTCAGATGACAGTGGAAGTGAAGAGATGAATATTAAAGGGTGACACATTGCTTCTGCACCCTTTTCTCACTTCCCTACACCCTCTTGAGATATCTGCATCCCTGCAATAAAGTATGGGGCTGCAGACAGATTGTCACCTCATATGCCATTACCTGGAGTTCGTTCTTTTGGCCAATAAATATAATTCAGACAGCACAGCTGCCTTCCGAAGCATACTCCTCCACAGCTGAGATCTCTGAACTGGTGCTTTTCTTTCCTTCTCCACTACCCACCTTCCCCCCCCGTCCTATCCCATCCTCCTCTCCCTCTTCTCCCATACAAATGCTCCCTTAGGTGCACTCACACACGAGCATGCTCTTAATCTCAAATTTATTATGCACATCAACTATTTCTAACAAGAAATATGCAGCTTCTATAAAAGAGGAAGGGGTGACAAATTCAATTTGGCTGACAATTATAAGATCCTCTTTGATCATCTGGGAAAGCTAGGATGCCTGAACTAAACAAACATTAATCATGTTTGTCCTGTCCTGTTCTATAATCAAATCTACTACTCTTTCATTATGTGGTTTTCTGTAGAGATGGCCTGCTTTAAAATGCTTTCCCAGCTACAAGACTGATTTACTGATTCATGTGTTTTAATTTCCAAAATATGACAGTCTGCAGTTTTTATTATGGTGGGAGGTAGGGATCTAATTTTTTTTTTAGATTTGGTTCTCATATCTGTTTTCTCTCACGTAAACTCTTCAATCATTTTGTCAAATTACAAAACTAATCTCATTGAAAATTTACTTGGAAATGCCTTAAATTTGGATATTTAGTCAAGACTAGAATCCTAATTTTATTGAAACTTCTCTACTAGGAATTTCATTTTTATAGCCTATAAAAGGTTGTTAGATAGTTTATTTCCAGATGTTTTTTTTTTTTGCTAAACTAAATGGGATTTTTTGTTACTGTATTTTCTAATTAGTTGTTGACAATCTATAAGAAAGTTATATAAAGAATCTGCTATGGGCTTATAATTATATTAAGCATTAGAAATGGAAAATGGAGAAGAATATGGAGGAAGAGGTGGAAGAGGAAGTGCTACTTTAAGTTGCTCATTATTTACATTGGTGAAGTTGTCATGTAAATCAGTAATAACATCACAATGTGGTAAGGTATGAGACAGAGGGTATGATGGTGAACTCCATCTGTCATGGCTAACCATCCACCCTCTTACTGTCTACACAGGTTTTTATTTTCTTAAATAATTCATCTAAATCATCCATGTGATAGAATGGACTTATTCTAGCTGGTAAATACCATTTTTTTTTCTTATCAGAGGGAGGCTAATTACTTTCCAAGATTACTTCATTGAATTACTATGAATATACCAAGTGCCTGACATTTCGGTAGGCAATGGGTATACAATGGAAAATTAAATACAATTCATTCATACAATACAGGTATTCATATATGGTATATATTTAGTCAGACATAAAATGCTTTTTTTTTTTTTAAACAACATTGCCTGGGTGTATGCACATGGGTGATACACACACACACACACACACACACACACACACACTACTATAAAGAAACCAAAACAAGATGAAATCAGGGAGGGAGACAAACCATAAGAGACTCTTAATCCTAGGAAACAAACTGAGGGTTGCTCGAGGGGAGGAGGTGGGGAGATGGGGTTATGGGCATTAAGGAGGGCATGTGATATAATGAACACTGGGTATTACGTAAGAGTGATAAATCACTAAACTCTACCTCTGAAGCTAATAATATACTATATATTAACTGAATTTAAATTAAAAAAAAGAAAATATCATATACAAGAAGCAAAATCATCTAAACTTTTTCAAAACCTAGAACTACATACTAACTATACCAGTGCAACAGGTTGAACAATGCCCTTCCCAAAAGATGTCCACATCTTATTCCCCAGAAACTGTAACTATGTTATTTTGAATGGCAAAAGGGACTATGCAATATGATTAAGTTATGAATTTGGGGACTAGGAGTTTGCGCCGGATTATATGTGTGAAGCCAAGGTAATCACATAGGAGGGTCACAGCCAGACAGAAGGCAATATGATGACAGAAGCAGAGGATCAGAGTGATGCACAGAAGCGATCATGAGTCAAGGAATGTGAGTGATACCTAGAAACTTTAAAAGACAGGGAAATAGAACCTTCCCTAGAGCCTCCAGAAGGAACAAGTCCTGCCAACCCATTGTAGACTTCAAACCTCCAAGACTGTAGGATAATATGAATTGTTTTCAGCCACTAAGTTTGTCACAGCAGCAATAGGAAATTAATATCGCTGGCAAACCCAAACTCTTCAGTGTAACCTTCACAGCTTTCTTTCAACGGATCATAATGCAGCTCTCCCCTGGCAGCCAAATTTGGCTGAAATCATTGAAAACAACAATATCATCCGTGCCACCTTCTTCTTGCCTTCTGGATCTTTTCTTACTTTCCTCCAATTTTAGTGATAAACCATCTCCTTCTCTGCACAATTCATGGCCAAGGCCTACTTAAAGCTTAATCTCCAAGTTCATTTTATTTTACCAGTTCAAATCTTTCCCATTACAAGGGTATCCAAACAGCACTTTGGCTTTTTTAAAGTCAATACTGTGCTTTGTAATTGTTCTTAAATCATCTGAAGTGTGTGCTGCCCCATCAGATTATAACCTTTAGAGAAACAGAGGATATATGTGCTCTGGTTTTTAATCATCTTGGCAGGGCTTCCCAACTTTTCACATTACAAAATACACAGAAAATAATATAATTGATACAATACACTTTAGCAAGTGTATGTGCTTGCTCCTTTCCAGATTTCTGGCTACTCTAGTTCCTGCCATTCTGAAGGCCAGGTCAAAACATGAAATTTGGGAAACTTTCCTAGGTATTTAGCACCATGCTGCTCATTCAACTGGGGTTCAGTGCATGTTTGCAAACTCTTCTTGTTAGCCAGGAATAATAGAGCCATTCAAGCTGCTAAAAGCAGATATGCATAACTGTCTTTAAAGAAATAGAAATGTGTTATACTTTTATAGAACTGTGATTTATGAAGGTTTTTAGAGACTACCTCATTTAACCACCACAATGACCCTGTGAGATAGAAAGATAGACTATTTTATAAATGAAGAAACTAAGGCTTAGAGGGGCAGATTACTTCCCAAAGTTATGAAATGACAGGACCAGGACTAGAAGCTGGCACTCTAACTGTGTGGACATGACATTTCCCCCCCCCCATGAAAATTTAAAGGCCTTCAAACTAATAATGTTGTTTCTAAAACCCAGATCAAAATGTAAGTGAGCTCATTCTTTAAGTTTCAAATAAAAATTTAAAATCTTATAATCTAAGATCTGGGCTTTTTTTTAAGACTTATTTTCTGTTCTAATCAGTCAGTAAATAGTACCAGAAATGAACAAAATGTCATGTTTAATCATATTCATCACTTAGGAGAAAGACCCAAGTGGCCTCACACTATTAAACATAAAAGTTTTAAGTTTTACAGTTAACTTGCTGAGGCAGCAAACTGCAGCCCCATTGGGGAAGTGTTACAAGGTATTTGAAGATAAGAGAATGACTCAAATAGAAAAACCAGATGCATTATGAAAAATGCTTAAGGGTCTGCATGGCTAGAGGATAAAGAAGACATATACTTCTCTACCCTTGAGGAATATGAACAGCTAAATTCTTTTATTCTTATATCACCTATTGAAGTCAGCAAGTTCCTCCAGGAGGAATCAATAAGACAGCTGCATATTTAGAATGGATAGCAGAAAGCTATCTATTACTCCTCTTTTCAGACATAAAGTGAAAAAAAAAAGTAATTTGTCCAAATGTGGAGGAGGGGGGTGCATGGTAATATGGTTACCTACCATGAGCAACATGCAAGCCTACTTAAAGTAATAGCATTATCATTCTGAGTGCCCCCCAGGACCAGCAAAGAAGAAAATAATTCACCATGCAGTTTTTAAATTCTCTGTCACTTAACGATTGTTAATTTAATGTGACAATTTGTCTAAATGAATGATTCTTCAGGAAGTGTATGTGCAGGAAGGGTAGCTGTGCTCCAAATACTAGAAAGTTTCATTTTCGATATTCTTCCTTTGTTCATCCCAACAAGCCTCACTGAAGCAGTTTCTGTATGACTTTTATTTCATGCTAATTTTTATAAGTGGTTATTTTAAAATGGAAATGGCTTGATGGACCAATAAGCAGAACATAGCAATGCCACTACTACCTGGAGGTAAACCATCTAGCTGTGTCTCTTATTAGCTGTGTGACATTAGGCAAGTTATTTAGCCACTCTTAAATCTCAGATTCTCATCTATAAAATGGGTGATTAAAAAAGAAAAATGTATCCAACAGGGATTGTGATGAGTTTCTAATTCAAAGTGCTCAGCACAGTATCTAGCACCCCTCCATCTCCCTTAGTCAGGGTTTCTCCCAATTAGTTTCAGAAAACACTTCCATCTCTCCACATGTCACAAACTAGTACAAAACCTTAGAGTTTCCAGATATAAAAACTATATTTTTGGCCCAGAGATTCAGTTGCATTAAAAAATTATTGTTAGGGGTTGGCTCAGTAGGTTAAGGGTCTGCCTTCAGCTCAGGTCATGATCCCAGCTCCTGGGATCAAGCCCCACATTACACTCCCTGCTCAGCAAGGAGTCTGCTTCTCCCTCTGCCACTCCTCCTGCTTGTGCTGTCTCTCATGTTCTCAAATAAATAAATAAAAATCTTTTTGAAAAATTGTTAGATGAGTTTATCGGAATTGTACTTTTTTGGAAGATTACATTTTTAAAATAATAGTAATTAACTACAAGTCATGTATAAATATAAGGATCTTGGGTTTCATTTATTAACATAGAGAAAAATATATGCTTGTGCTTTCACTTATTCAGCAGTAAAGTAGAATAAAATTTGTGTGGTAATACCTAGTTACCAAGAGGTACCTAGATAGTAATATTCAGATACAGCATGCATTTTTTATTCCTTTCTTTTAAAGCTGAATCATTAATCCTTAAAATAAGACAACAGCATTCACAAATAGCCCTTATTTATAAAGTATTTTTCATGAGTTAGTTGTATTATTTAATCTTCACAAAGCTCCTATGAAATGGTTACTATTATCTTTTTTCTATAAATGGAAAGAGATAAGTCACTGGATGTCTCACACTTAGGAAGTGGCCTAATCCAAATTTGAACCCTTTTCTAACTGCAAAGCACTAATTCATCAAGCTCTATTGCAACACTTGTCTCTTAAATGTGATTTTAAAGCTGAAGATCATTCAAAGTCATAAACAATAGTAGGGAGAAAATGAAAAGCACACTCAACTCTATTCTGGCTTCTCCTACAACCTTCCCATGAAGGTCATAGTGGGGTCAGAAACCCAGTTCTGGCACCTAATATCACCATGTCCCTGAGCAAGTCATTACAACTCTTTAAGCATCAATTTTCTGGTGAGTCAGATGAGAACAGTGACTTCCTTGTGTGGAGCTGAGATGAAGACTTCTTGTGTAGAGCCTGGCACATGATAGGTGTTCAATAAATAGGAGATATTATAATTAGCATTACAGTCCCTGGTTCAAAGAGATTTGGGGGTTCAGCCTACTTTTTATATAACTCTGGAGAATATTCCAATATTTAGTAGAATATCATATCAGAGAAACTTTGACTTTTTATATGGAGACAAAATATTATGAACATGTATCTCTTAAGACATGTGTTTAATAATATCTAGTTGTAGTAATGTTTATAAGTATTATTCCAGGTTAACACTTCAGGCAAGAAAAATTTCTAACAGCATTTTGAGAAAATAGTGTAGTTCTTCTGGTACAACCAACAAAGGCACATAGACATACGGGGGTGGGGAGGAGGAGTTATTTTCCAACCAGTTGGCAGATGCCTCCATTCTGTTTCCTGCCATCATCAAGAACAAAATCTACATTTCTAGAATGGTTTTGAAGCAGGAAAACTGCAACTGGATATAAGGCAACAGTCTTGAGGTAGGAAGAAAGAAATGTAAAGAGAATAGCAAAAATGAGAACTAAAAGTAGAATCAATAAAACAAAGCCTAACACACCTGCTTATAATACAAAGCAGGAACCAGCTAATATAAGCACATTTTTAAAGATGTGGTGAAAGTCTATCTTCAATGTTTTAAACCTTGAAAGTGAATCTCCAATGAGGCCTCTTGATGTTTGAGACTCAGGCCACTCTCACTAGCTGTTTTCAAAACATATAGGACTAAAATAGTAAAAAGTGATGATCTTCCTTTTTTCTCATCCTATATGGATCTTCCTCTCCCATTCATACCTAACAACAAATACAGAATTGATTTGTAAAGTGTATCTGTGTATGAATATACATGCCTATATGTTTACTAATTCAAAAGCAAATAAGCACTTTTGAAAAATATCTGTCACCCTAATATACTCATATAAAGATTTTAACAACTAGAAATAGAGTTTTTAAAAACAATCATCCAAATTAAATATTTTTAAAACGATGGCAAGTCAACCAGAAAATCTACTTTCTAAAGTTTAATAAATGAACATATGGTCTTTTTCCTACAGGAAAAAATATCTGATGTGTGAAATTTATTTATATTAAAATCTTCAAGTGATTTCTTGTTTATTTTTTTTTAAGTTTATTTTCTTGAAATTGGATCCAGTAAGAGTTTCCTCAGGCTGCCATTAGAGGGCATAAAAGAATAATTGAGGAGACCAAAATCATATAGCCCCCAAAATTAACCCTGAAAAAAAAATCTACCATTTAATCTTGGTTTCAAGAGGAATTTACAAAATAAAAAGAGTTTGCATATATAAGGATCTTTGATGAAAGCAGCCACCTATAAAGAAATCAAGGTGCTAATAGTTATTTTATGAATAAAAGACAGAAGCAAATAACTAAAGTTTTAAGAAGTTTAGTTTGATAATCTCAAAATCAGTCCATATCCATTAGCAGTCATCAGGGTACATGTTCAAAAAATGAGAGAGAAAGAAAGAGGGCTGGTCAGGAGGGGAGAAAGAAGCACAGGGAGAATGAGAGGTAAAATCTGATCTCGAAATTTGATTCATGACGTTAAAAAAAAAGTGTGACAGGAAAAATATCAGGATATATTACTCTTTGTAAAAGACAGGATCAATTTTATGGCTTCAAGGTCGGCCCTCACCTGAGTGGCCTCTCTCTGGTTTACCTACATAACTTCCTTCTTATCTAAGGGCATGACAACAAAACTTCAAAAGAGAAAGGGATCTCATGGAAATATACCAAATCCTCCTATTCTTTATATCATTTGATGTCTTAAAGGATTTTAAATATATACTCTATTTATAAATGCCATCCTTAAAACTCACAAGATAAATAGATCCATATCCAGTTAAAAGCCTAACACCCCCCACATAAATGTTCATGAAGCTGGTACCAACCTAGTCAATGTATTATTAAGGGAAAGAAATTATGGCTTATGTTTCAGATCAATATAAAGCCCTTTTATACTGACTGTCTCTTTTGTAGCAATCACTTTTACCTTTACTGAATTCCAGGATAAATTTATGACATCAATCCCTTTCTTTAATTTACTAAATAGTAAAATCCCAAGATCACCTTCAAACAGAAGGAACACAGCCTCAATATGTTTCTATCACACTATGAAGACTATTAAGACTCCCTATAGGGCACTTTGACTTAAATCCTATAAATTTCCTGCTTAAATTTTCAAACAGGGGAAACCAGGGATACATATGAGAACATAAACCCACCTTTTGGTGATGGTTCTGTGCTAGTCTATATTGCTAAAGGGTATAAAAAGGCCATAAAGGAATTGGAATTATAGTCAACTGGATCTCAGACTCCACATTCTATTTGTAAACACAAACTTCTATAAAGTGCACAGAGACAGATGAGGAAAAATATTTTTCAATCCTATGGAATTCTATGGAGGGAGGCACTATTTACCCCATAAAACACATTCAGACTGACCAACAAGTCAATAGGACAGTTCCACAGATATAAATGAAATACGTAGCAAACGCAGTGTCTACATATGCTAAGTACATATTTCATTACCTATTTTCATTACTTTTCAATTTCACTTTCATTCCTACTTCACTTAATATATGGACAAAACTCATATAAAAACAAAACTCCGGCAGCCCTAGTGGCTCAGTGGTTTAGCGCTGCCTTCAGCCCAGGGTGTGATCCTGGAGACCCGGGATCGAGTCCCACCTTGGGCTCCCTGCATGAAGCCTGCTTCTCCCTCTGCCTGTGTCTCTGCCTCTCTCTCTCTTTCTCTCTCATAAATAAATAAAATCTTTAAAAAAAAAAAACCTCCTAACATTTGTAATGTATCCTTTGTCTCCATCAAATGCCATCATGAAAATTTTAAGATATAGTTTTGTTGATATTTCCTGTCTTTAAGAAGTTCAGAATACTCAATACAGGACTATGTAGCTAAGAAAAGTTGGGGATTTCCTTCATCTGGATTGAAAAAAAGAGTCATGACTTCCTTTCTGATTATTCAAATAAAGCTTCACCTTAAAGCCACCAAATCCCTATGCTTTTTTTTCTCGTAGCTATTGTCATCAAGTATTGCAATTGTGTTTTTACTAATTTGTCTCTCCCACAAGGCTAAAAGTTGTTTAATTGTAGAAACTGTATTCTAAGAATAGAAGCTGGTACAAGAAGGGCCCTTGATGTATGTTAATTGCATAAATCTGATTGAGGAAAGTCTCAATACCAAATACAAATGCCTTTAAGTTTACAATTTAGAACTATATTTATTTATTCTATTTGGCAAAATTTTTGAGCATCTTTTATGTACCAGAAACTATTTTAGGCAGTGGGAATGCAACAATAAATAACATGATTAAAAACACTCCCTGGGGGACCCCCGGGTGGCTCAGCGGTTTGGGGCCTGCCTTTGGCCCAGGGTATGATCTTGGGAGTCCTGGGATTGAGTCCCACGTCAGGTTCCCTGCATGGAGCCTGCTTCTCCCTCTGCCTCTCTCTGTCTCTGTCTCTCTCTCTCTCTCTCTCATGAATGAATGAATAAATAAATAAACAAATAAATAAATAAATAAAATCTTAAAAAAAAAAACCACTCCCTGCATTTAAGGCACTTACCTTCTTTGGCCAAAAGAAAAAAGCATTTGAAAATAAATTAAAAAATAGTAAGAGAGTGATAAGTATCAGAAATACAAAAGGAAACTAGCATAAATAGCAATAGTCAGGAGCTCCTACCTACAAAACACATACACACACACACACACACACACACACACCAAAACTTCTTTTTGAGGAGCAGTAGAAAGTTAGAAAACTAGCCTACAGTTTTAGAACAGTGTGATGAAAGACCTAAATTAGTATTATATGCTCTCTTGACATCTGAAACCAGGAGAGTCTTGATTGGCCTAGTCTTTTCTTCTCACTCTTCTGCTGTGTATGATATCTTCTAGCTGAACTATCCTGTTTATCAGTTGGACCAAAAATACAACTCCTGCTCATCCCTGAATAGTAGGTTTCAGTTTCCTGCCAGTCCTCAGAATGACTCAACATAGCCAATCATAGCTTCCCACAGGAACCAGAGGTCACCTCACCCTCTTAAGACTACAATGAATGTCTCCAACAGATTATTCTTGTTCACTTTGCTCCCCAGTGCAACCATCACGTAACCATGTGTGTGTGATGTCTTCCTCCCCCAGGCTGTGTGTTTATGTGACTAATAAACTGCGGTCAATTTCATCTGTCTTGTGTTGAGTGTAGTTTATTTGGCCATCCCCACAATGCTAGGAAGGGAATCATTCCTTACCAATAGTGTGAATAGGAGACAATAAAAACAAAGTTTCTACATTTCTAGCTCAAAGTCACATAAAGAAAGATAAGCGCATTTCATATATTAGCCTTGGATTCAGAAATCCTGAGACAAATCTTTTCACTTTCTTTAAGCCTTACTCAGCTTCCTGAATCAATAAAATGAAGATGGTCTTAATACTTATAAGTTTATTTCAAGTATAATAGTTTTTGAAAAGTTTTGGGGCACATTGTAGATACACAAAACATGTTTTTGCCTTTCTTACACAATGCCCTTCCTAGTTTAGTATACTCTGGATAAAGACAGGTTCTTGCATATCCCTGACAGCTCAAATGGCTTCCTATGATTATACTTTTATAGACACTGTTCCCCTTTCACCCTAAATTTCTTCTTTCCATCTAAAACCATGCTAGCCTTTGCCAGGATGAGGTATTATTTCAGTGTATTAATAGTCAACAGTAAACAATTGATACTCCTAGTTCACTAGCATCTATGGCTGTTTTTTCCTATAAGTTAATGCTGTCTCCCCAACCAAGAATAAACTCAACTGCTTTGCATCTACAGTCTTGCACATAAGTAAATAATAAATGTTTGTAAAAAAAAGTCGCTACACATTTCTCCTACCTTTCTCCCCCTTTTTGCTTACTCTGTAATAAAAGCCCTAGTGAGAAACTGGTTTGATTTAGCATCAACACAAAGGTTAAACATATAATAATGACATGATTCACAGTGGAAATAGATCTTAAAACATTCTGAGATTTTGACATGAGTATTAAATATATTTAGGGTTCATTTTACTGTTAAACTTTGAACTTTTAAGGTTTTTGGGTAGAAAATTCAAATTATACAAGTGACTAGCAAAATACATTGAAAAGCACTATTTACTCTTTGTAAGCAAGTTCTTAACCATCAAATCTTTGGGTTTTTTTGCAGCATCTAAAAACATGAAGCTTTACAGCTCCACCAGGTACCACACAGCCCTACAGCAAAGTGATCAACTCTTGAGACTGGTGATTGACTGGATGGATTAAAAATATTTCCTGAAATGCCTCCAAAGTTAGCAATAAAATAAATGAATCAATCAATCCTACCATGATGGGCACACTGTCAACTACTCAGACCTCTTTATAAAACCTTTTATAATTTATTCTGCAAAATAAAATGTCTAACCTATAATTGAAATTGTATCCTTATTTATAAACAAACGTATGTGAACCCATCTTAGATACTGAATATATCTAAGCAGCTTTAAAAAAATGCCTTTAGATCATCAAAAAGGCAACTGGCTAGCCTGTAGGCATATTCTAGTTGGATGTCATAATGCTTTAAATGTTTGAATCTTAATGCTTTCAAAGAGAGCAAATACTCTCACATTTCCTAAGAACTTGCTAGTCCCTCCTGTCTTACACCTGGCTTGTTCCAGTCTCTGTGTACATCAACCTATCTCACCCACAGGGTTTTCGAGTCTGTAGAAACATCTTTAGGAGGCAGACAGGTGGTAGAAAAATAACACTTAAAAAGAAAGTCAGATATCCTGGTTGCTAATCATACCTCTATCTACCTGTGTGACCTTGGAGAAGTCATCTTATTTTCTGGACCTCAGTAATGTCAATCTGAAAAATAGGCTCAGACAATTGCTGACATCACATCCACTATAAGTTCATACTATATTCCCTATACTTTATTTGTGGTAACCAAAACTTGTTTATCACAAAAACCAAAAAGATAAAGAAATTAGGCAATTTAACACTAATCAACATCTACAGTGCATATTAATAGGTCTTTGATAATGTCTATTCACCAGAAAGAAGGGTTTGCATATCTCCCAGTGGGTTTATTATATTTTAACCATTTAAAAATCACAAAAATTTTGAAATTACTATAGTATTTAAATTTTCTTATCACTTATTCATTTATCATTTGACAGTATTTCCTTTTAAAAGAATGAAACTACTAGAGTTTTCCTTTAAAAAGAGATCAAGGGGCCCCTGGGTGGCTCAGTTGGTTAAGCATCCAACTCTTGATTTTAGCTCAGGTCATGATCTCAAGATCCTGATATTAAGCCCCAAGTATGGAGCCTCCTTGGGATTCGCTCTCTCCCTGTCCCTCTGCCCTTTTCCCACTCACATACGAGTACACTCAAAACAAAGGAAAGAAAGGAAAGAAAGGGAAGAAAGAAAGAAAGAAAGAAAGAAAGAAAGAAAGAGAAAGAAAAAAGAAAAGAAAAGAAAGAAAAAGAAAAAAAGAAAAAAGAAAAAAGAAAAGGTGTCATGTTTAAATATTATGGGAGAGTATCTTTATTGAAATTGTAATGTGAATTTGATCTCCACAGTATACATTCTATGTTTTTCTTTTCAGCACTAATAGCCTTTAAGAATATTAGGTTTGCTTTCAAATCTTTAAAAATATTTTTAAGGTTTTTTTTTAACTTGCTTTTAATTTTTTCAGATTTCAAAGAGCAATTACAGAGTCCTAGTGGCATCCTTAGCATCAGGCTGTATAGTGAAGACTCTTCTGCAAGTACTCAGTAAATGCCAAGTCACAATAACAGAACACATTGTTGGAAGGTAGCAGATAAATCATGAGAAACAGGCTGGGAACGTCTCCTCAAAAGACCACTGGTACACTTTCCTATATTCCTCCTTAGGTACTTTTTTATTATTCAAAACCAATTTCTGCCATAGTTGCAGATATATTAAAATTCCAGTCACTCTCTACTTAATGTAATAAATAGGTTTAAAATTTTCAGATTAAAAGTCATTTTATATTCCTAATTCAAAGATTTAGCCAAGACTCTAAAAAGAACTTCAAGATATATTTATGTTAAAGTGTATAATACTCTGACAACTTCAAACATAATTTTATTTTAAATTCAGAACATAAAAATCAACATGAAAATACTGAAGATCTAGATTGTATATAGCAATCAGTCATTCCAGACATAATTGTTGGCATGGTCTTAATTGGATCTTATGGTGAAAAACAAACAATCTTTATATTAAATTTATATCTTATGATGAAAAATATTCTTTATAAACTCTTCACCTCTAGAGAAGAGAGTTGGTCACAACTGTTATGCAGAACTTTTTGATGGGAAGACTTCTGGATAATGGTAATAACACATATAAAAATCCTGTTACTTTCCTTACTTTTTTTCTCTTTATTTTGTAACTTATACAACCAAGTCATATTAAAGTATTAAAATATGTTGAAATGCAAATATTTAGGAAAGCCCATCATTGCAAGGGAATAAAAGGTATTCTAGGAGTGTTTATCTTCACTGATAATTCTATTATTTATCAACCAATATGAATCTTTCACAAATTAAACAAGATCCATTAATTGTGCTATACAAAAAAATTTTTATTCCATGATTATCTGATTTCTCTTCTTGTTTAACACCTGCTGATCACAATGACATAACTCACTTCTAATTAATTTATTTCACCATCCAATGCTCATTAAAGCATACAACAGATGCCAATCCAATATTTATTTGGGAAACAGACCCTAATATGATGACATTCTAAAGGAAATGTTTGTTACAGGATTATAAAGACTCTCGGGGCTAACATGTTGAAGAAACATAAGAGTGAGGAGACAAAGATATGAAAAGATAGCAAAACTTGCATTGAGCTAAATATAAAATAACTCTAAAAGAACAATTGGGATGCCAGGTGGCTAAGTAAGTTAAGCATCCAACTCTTGATTTTGGCTCAGTACCATGGGATCGAGCCCCACATCCGGCTCTGCACTCCGCATGGAATCTGTGTGAGATTCTCTCTCTCCTTCTCTCCCTCTCCCCTTCCTCCCATTCTCTAAAATAAATAAATGCTCCCTCTCTCTAAAGTAAATATTTTTTATAAAATAAAGGAACAATTATAGGAATTTGACAAAGAAATTCAGAAGAAATTTAAAGCATTTCTATCCTAGAGCATTCATAAATGGTAATGTACTTTGAGGGAGGGTCATTAAGCCTAAGGTTCCTCCCAAAACAGGTATGTCAAAAGTAATTATAAGTTATTCCAATTCTGTCATACATTATATCCTTGGCAAAGAAGATTCTCAATTTGGTTAAGATAAATAAATAGAAGTTATGTTTTTTAAAAAATCTATAGTCTTGAATTTAGAGGAAATGTCAATATGAATTCATCATATGCAGTGCTGTATGGTGTGTGTGTCTGTGTTTGCATGAGTGAGAGAGGGGAAGAGAGATCCTCCCTCCACTGAATAAGTCTAGAAACAAGGACTAAACAATGAGGAAGTCAGCTCATCTTGAAAACTGATAACTAAAGGAAAGACTCAAGCATTTATCCAGATTTTCTTGTATGAACTGCAGATAAGGGGACATCTCTTATCTATTTTTATCCAGCTAAGATTTGAGAAAGAAATCACAGAACTAGGTTATCACTGTTTGCAACTCCCAATGAATTAATAGATCTAAGCACTGAACACCAACAGCAGCTAACTTCAGAAAAAGAAAAACAGCATTAAATTCCTCCTGATGAAATAAAGCATTCAAACCTTAGTCTGATCAAGCCTCTGAATCCCGCTACCAAGTTTCATGGAGCATGGAGGACAGAGTGAAGTGGTTCAGAACGAGAGCCCCCTAAATATGCCACTTTGGCATGCATATTACTTTGAGCTAAAGTCAGTAAAGGCCCAAAGGCTTGGAATTTTCACCTGCCCCTTAACTGCTTAAAAGGACTTAGATAAAGGGACTGGCCCAGGAAGAGAACTATCACCAGAGATAATTACAAAGCATATTAAGTGTGGTAAACTGGAGGGGAAAGCTGACAGGGCCTGAAGATCAAATTCTTTCCTGTGTCCCATTGTCTCTTGACAGCACTGCAAATATTTACCAAACATTTACCCTTCCCATATTCCTGTAAATTATCTTGCTCCCCTTCGGTGTCTCAGAACCCAACCCCTTCTCCTTAACTCAAGATGGCATATAAGTCTCTATAGCTTGGCTGCCTATGGGTATCATACTTGTTTTTCTCCTGTTAATCTGTTTTATGTCAATTTAATTAACAAATCAGTTAAATGAACCTAAAAGGGAAGAGGGAAAAGTTTTCCTCTCCTACAAAGAGAATTTTTAAATTGTAGTTAACATTCCCCCAAGATCTTAAACACATAGATGGATGGATGGATGGAAGGAAGGAAGGAAGGAAGGAAAAAATAAAAGGATGAATGGAAAACTAGATTATAAGAGACTATTATTTTTTTTTTAGTTGAGCAAGATTAAACTATAGAGTCAGAAATAAACACTTCAGTGATAAAACTTTAAGGATGTGATAACTCTACAAGTCAAAATTTTAGTTGCTTTCAGGAGAGGGAGAGGATTATGTTGGGAGTTGCAATGGAGGAACTCCTGAGGTGAGGAGGAAAGTTTTACTGCTTAACCTGAGTGGTAGTTAAAGTGATACGGCCTTAACAAAACCCATGAAGCCATGCATTTGTGTGTTTTTCTCTATCTTTTTTTTTATGACAAAAAGGTTTTAATAAAAGCTTTGTGGAATAACAGAAAGTTTATAGTTTGACATGGTACTAAAAAAATAAGAACTTTACTTCTCTTAGAGGAAGCAAATAATTCATCATGATGTTAATAGATAAAATAAATTTTAAAATTGTTTTAAAGATTGGAGACAGAGACAGAGGGAGAGAGGAGGAAGAGAGGAGAAGGAGAGGGACAGAATCTCAAGCAGACTTATCACTCAGCGCCCAGCCCAACAGGGGGCTCGACCTCATGACCCTGAGATCATGACCTGAGCCAAAATCAAGAGTCAGACACTTGTGCTCACTTTGGCAGCACATATACAAAAAAGAAAGAGTCAGACACTCAACTAACTGAACCTCTTAAGCACCCCAAAGTTCAAAATTCTTATTTGCCTTTGAAAGTTATGTAGAGATTATTTATAAAATAAAGTGGTATTACAAAATCTAATGTTGCTATAGAGACTGGTTAGTCATAATCATTTAACAAGAATGTTGTACTCTTTACCTTCTTGGGAGCTCTTTTTGAATTATACAAGGCTTTTCATGCTTTTTAGTACCTACTGAAATAAATGATCAGCCTGCAAATAAAATATGGGCCATTGAAAAAAATCTTAATAATTTTATATGAATTAAGGAGGGAAAGCACTTTAACAATTGAAAAGCAAAATGCATAGGTTAATATATAAGAACCTACCTTTGCTTCAGTTAAATATTTTTTTTAGTTAAATGGTTTTTTAAACATATTTTACCTCACATATTGGAGCATCTCTAACCAAAATAAAGACAAAAATTAGCTTCTAAACTAACCTGTGAGAATCAAAGAATGATAGGCAATACCTATTGTTCTCTGTTGTTGCAAATACTGGTAAAAAAAAATTTTTAAGTGATACTTGTTTAACTTAGAACAGTTAAATCATAGTTTTTGAAATATTTTAAATTGTTTGAAGCATAATAGACCTTGAGAATAAATATCATATTGTTCAAATTTAACAAATGTTAACACCTGCAACAAACTGGCATATTGAACTTCTAGGCCATTTAAAGAGAATAAATACCAGTTTTCTGAACTTGACTTCATATGGAGTCTAATTACTGTAAGCTTTCTATTAATATAAACTAAATAAGCAAAGTGTTTCATTTTAACAGCACAATCATAGCAGCATTTGGCAATTACATGTGAAGAAAATAGAGCTTGCACCACAGATAAAACAGACAACTTTAAGCCCTTCAGGCTTTTCTAGCTAGAAGACTCAATGGGGAAATATGAAAACATAAAAGACAGATGCTTGTTTAAAACAAATTATAATCACATAAGATTTATACAGCTTAAAGCATTATTAGTTTGCTTTATACCCCAATATTTATAATATATATGATAAAATATGTAATTTATATACCATAAATAAAATTTATATACCATAAATTACATATTATGTAATGTTAATATTACATAATGTAGTTACATAATGTAATATTAACATTACATAATATATAAATTACATAATAATATGTGATTTTATTACTGTTGCTTTGAGAATTGCAGGGTGACTCTGTAATCTCTTCTGGAGCCAATGACATATGCATTCTAAGACTTTAATAATTTAAGTTTAAAGGGAATCATTAGTTATTTCACTTATCATCCAACCAATCATTTCAAAACTTTTGACCTCACACTTTTTGCAAAAGCCTTGTCGTTTTTGGTTTTCTCACCATCTCTACATACTTCCGGATGCCCTCACCTTATCTATTTATCTATTGTTCTTCAATAAGTTTTTGTCATTTTCCTGCTTAAGAACCTAAATTCTTGAATTTAGATTTCAAAACTTTTTACTCATCCTTTCACACATGCATTTAACAAATATCCCAGTGTATCAGGGACTGAGTCCAAGGACTGAAATAGAGATATAAAAATTAGACACAGGCCTTATTTAAATGGCAACAAAAGGGGCACTTGGGTGGTACAGTTGGTTAAGCTTCTGATTCTTGGTTTTGGCTCAGGTCATGATTTCACGGTCCTGGGATCAAGCCCTGTGTTAGGCTCTGAGCTCAGTGGAAGTCTGCCTGAGGATTCTTTCTCTCTCTCCCTTTCCCCCTCTCCCCACTTGCATGCTCACTCTAAAATAAATGTGTTTTTTTTTTAAATTAGATATAGGCCTTATTTAAATGGCAACAAAAGGAGTGCCTGAGTGGTGTCATCAGTTAAGCATCTGACTCTTGGTTTTAGTTTAGGTGGTGACCTTAGGGTCATAAAAATGAGGTCTTCGTGGGGCTCCACACACAGATGGAATCTGGTTAAGTTTCTCTATTGCTGTCCCCCTCCCCTGCTCTCTTTAAAATAAATAAATCTTTTAAAAAATAAAATAATAAATGGCAACAAAAAACAATAGCAATGGCAATATTGTATGATGAGAAGGCTGGTGGTGCAGAGTGTTACCACAGAACTGTGAAACTAAAAAGTCCATATTAGAGGCAGAGGTTGGTACCAATGAAGGCAAATTAAAGGAGGGTTCCTAAATAAAATGGTAGGAATCAGATTGACTAAGGCCCTGCATATGACACTAAGAAATTATAATTTTATTTTGAATTTTTGGAAAAGTCATTGAAAGTTTCTAAGAATTTTAAATAAGGGAGTGATGTGATCTAACTTATGATTTAGAAAAATCACTAAGGTTGTCATGTTGTAAATGGATTGAAAATCAAAACTGTAGACAGAAAGCCAGTAAGAAGGCTAGTATAATTTAAAGAAGAAATTGTAGGGATCCCTGGGTGACGCAGCGGTTTGGCGCCTGCCTTTGGCTCAGGGCGCGATCCTGGAGACCCGGGATCGAATCCCATATCAGGCTCCCGGTGCATGGAGCCTGCTTCTCCCTCTGCCTATGTCTCTGCCTCTCTCTCTGTGTGTGTGACTATCATAAATAAATAAATTTAAAAAAAATAAAAAAAAAAGAAATTGTAGAGTCCTAAAAAAATAAAATATCAGTGGGATTAAGAAATAAAGGTTCATCATCAGGGAAATGCAAATCAAAACCACAATGAAATACCACCATACACCTGTCAGAATAGTTAAAATTAACAACACAAGAAACAACAGGTGTTTGCAAGGATATGGAGAAAGGGGAACACTCTTGCCCTGTTGATGAGAATGCAAACGGGTGCAGCCACTCTGGAGAACAGTTTGGAGGTTCCTCAAAAAGTTAAAATAGAACTACCCTACAACCCAGCAATTGCACTACTATATATTTACCCAAAGGATACAAATATACAGATTTGAAGGGGTACATGCACCCTGATGTTTACAGCAACATTATCAACAATAGCCAAAGTATGGAGACAGCCCAAATGTCCATCAACTGATGAATGTATAAAGAAGATGTGGGATATATACATGAATGTATAAAGAAGATGTGGGATATATACACAATGTAATATTATCCAGCCATCAAAACGAATGAAATCTTGCCATTTGCAATGATGTGGATGGAGCTACAGTGTATTATGCTAGGTGAAATAAGTCAGAGAAAGAAAAATACCATATGATCTCATTTATATGTGGAATTTAAGAAATAAAACAGATGAACATATGGAAAAGAGAAAAGGAGAAGAAAAGGAGAAAGAGAAAAAGCCATAAATGATGCTTAAGGATAGAGAACTGAGGGAGGGAGGAGAGTGGGGGAGGGGCATGATAGGTATTAAAAAGGGCAGGTGTTGTGATGAGCACTGGGTATTATATGTATGCAGTGAATCACTGAATTCTACTCCAGACAACAATATTTCACTGACGTTTTTTTAAAATCAAAATTAAAAATAGAATTGTTAGGGCAGCCCGCAGGGCGGAGGGGTGGGGTTCAGCAGTTTAGTGCCAACTTCAGCCCAGGGCGTGATCCTGGAGTCCAGGGATTGAGTCCCACGTCAGGCTCCCCACATGGAGCCTGCTTCTCCCTCTGCCTGTGTCTCTGCCTCTCTCTCTCCTCTTTGTGTTTCTCATGAATAAATAAATAAAATCTTAAAAAAAAAATAGAATTGTTAGAATTTGGTTGCAGATTAACCATGAAGGTCTGAGAGAACACAAGTTTTGAGAAATGTGTGTTTCTGTAAAAATTCACCGCAATAGAGAATACAGGAAGAAACCATATTAGAATGAACATGAGCTCAGTTTTGAATGCAATGAATTTGAGGAGTCTATGGAATACCCAAGGGGTAATGTCCAGGAGAAAGCTGGGTAATAATGTGAAAAATATGGTGTTATTTAATTATGGCCATTCTATTAAAAATATCAATTTTAATATGACAATTTCTTTAAAGAACCAAGCTGCTAAGTCACTATAGGTGATAGCAATAGACACAAGACAATACTGAAGATATCCATTAAGTAGGGCTGTAAGTGATGAGAGAAATGAACCTGGCTCTGGGAGCCAGCAAATGGCTTTTATATCTAGTCAAAGTGATTAGGGAGCTACTATAAGATCTGGAATGACAAAGAAACATGAAAACATTTTCATGCAAAAATACATGGCAAGCTTGGAGTCTATGACTACCCCTCTTCACACACTGGGTGAATTCTGGTGCTTGAACAGTGGAGCTGCATAATTTTTAAGAAATTATTGTAAGGCATAATCCCATGGTTATAGTACGTACGTACGTATGTATGTATGTATGTATGTATTTATTTATTTATTTATTTATTTATTTATTTATTTATTTATAATCCATGCCATGGTCAGGGAAGCACTCTGATTATTTGTAATAAGACTCGTACTTGGGTCTGACATTACCTTATCCTAGTGTACTCACATACTCTAGAGCATAAGCCATCTGGAGCTTTCCACCAATAGAAGACAAGAGGTGACGGATACATAGGGAATGGCTACATTTAATCTTCCTCCTTGAAGCATATCCTCCATGACTCGACTACTTTCCCTCCAACATATGAAACCCAAAATATTTGTAACAGTCTAAAATTGATTGACTAAATAGATTGTACTTAATTTTAAAATGGCCACAATGCATCTTTTTTTGGAAGATGTGTTTGTTCTTTCAGTGTTTAATTAAATAGGATGGAGACTTTCAATTTTCATTAAGATGGTATGAGCACACTCCATCCTGTCTCTCTCCCTGCATGAAGCTATAAAATCTAAACAGGATGCATGGAACATCTATTTTAGGACTCTGAAAAATAAATAGTACCAGAAACATTGCAGAAGAAGACCAAAACTAGAAGTACTTTCAAACTAGCAGCAAATTTACCTTATTTCCTGCTGGTATCTGCCAGTTTAAACTCAACACAATTTGAAACATGAAAAGAATATTGCCAGAGTCAGGGGACAAGCTGCAAACGGCTAATTCTGGTATAAGGAGCAAGAAAAGCATCTCTTAATGCTCAGAGAAGGTGAGGAAAGTTCCCATATTTTTCTTTTCCTCTTATCAACATTCTCTGGCATTTAAGAAGTAGTCACAATGACAGTGGCACAAATGGTGGTCTGTGATGGTCTAAGGCACTGATGGAAAAATATGGAATGTGATGCTCTAAAACTCTGATGGGAAAATGAGGAATATGAATAGGTGTACTTCTTTTTCTTCTCTGTCATCCCAAGACATAGGGACAGTCCTGGAAAGTGCACAGCAGATCAGGGTAAATAAAGTACCAGCTTTTTAATGACAGAACAACAACAACAACAACAAAAAAAAAAAAACAGCAGCAGCAACAGCCGCCCAAAAACAGAAGATACTAGGAGACTATAGACAGAGTGGACTTGGTAAAGGGCATCCCCAAGAGAAGGGCCTTCAAAAAGCTTTTTATGAACTTGGCCTACCCCTGAGCTATATATGTCTGGATCTAACACTCTTCCGGGCACCAATTACTTTGAACACTGAACATAGAGAACACTGCCCCAGGTTCCAGATTGGCCAATGGATGACACATATGAAAGACAAATCTAAATAACACTAAAAAATCCTTAAAAATAGAACTTAAAATAAAAATCTTATCTACAGAGATGGGGTGGCACTTGTGGCTTAAACTCAACCAGGTCAATAGTAAATATAAAACAAAAATGCCAACATTTTATGTAGGATTTAAACAAGGCCTAAAATCTAGTAACATTATTCAAGGTATCCAGGATATAATAAAAATTTGGTTAGCATATAAAGAACAGAAAAATCGTAACTTTCTTGAAAAAATTCAATCAATAAACACAACCCTACAGACATAACAGATGTTGAAATAATTAACACTTTAAATCAGCTATTATACTCTGAGAAGAATGAATACTCTTTAACCAAATGAAAAAATATAAAGTCTCAGCCAAGAAGCGAAAGATATAAATAAAAAACAAAAATTTTAGAAATGAAAAATACAACATATAAAATGCCTAGTGATTAGTTCATTTAGAGATGGATATGATGGGGTAAAGAATCGCTGAACTTTGAAAATATATCAGTAGAAAGCAGTAAATCTGAAACAAAGATAAGAGGATTAGAAGAAAGGAACAGAATTTTAGGGACTGTGGAACCTTACCAAAGTAAAACATTTCTGTCACCGAAATCTCAGAAGGAGACAAGATCAAGTAGAAAGCAGAAGTTTGAAGAAATAGGGACTGAAATTTTTCTTAAATTTAAGAAAAGACAAAGTAAAAAAAAGAAGAAAAGGCAAAGCTACAGATTCAAGAGACTTAGCACATCCTGACAAGATAAACCCAAAAAACAAATCTGTGCTAATAAATATCATATTTAAACCACTGAAAACTAAAGTCAAAGAAAAACCTTGAAGGCAATTAAAGAAAACAATAATGAAAGAAGAATAAGAACTCAAGTGACTTCAGAGTTTACTTCAGAAATGGTGGTGACAAGAAGGAAGTAAAATAATGTTTTAATGTGCGGGAGAAAAAAAGAACTGTCAACCGAGAACTCTATACCCAGCAAAAATGTCATGCAGGAATAAATGAAAAATAAACAAAAATAGAGATTTTGCTGCCATATCACCTGCTCAAAAAAATGCTAAAAATTATTTTTTCAGGAATAAGGAAATGGTTCCAGAAAAGAATTTGTAACATCAAAAATGAAGTGAAAACAAATGACATATATATGGTAAATAGGGATCCCTGGGTGGCGCAGTGGTTTGGACCTGCCTTTGGCCCAGGGCGCGATCCTGGAGACCAGGGATCAAGTCCCACATTGGGCTTCCGGTGCATGGCCTCTCTCTCTCTCTATCATAAATAAATAAAAATTTAAAAAATATGAAAGTTAAAAACAACAAAAGTTATAATTGTCTAAAGAAGTTTTTAATGTTTGTCTATATAATACATAAAACAACCCTAACACAAAAGGTGTGAAAAAGAAAAGTCTTTATCTTTACTGAGGTTTTTACATTCCACTTAAAATATGAAAATAAGTAGACAGTGAAAAGTGTGTGTATTTCAATCCTTACAGTATGCACTAAAAAGGTAAAAAAAGAGACATAGTCAATATATGATAAGTTGACATGAAATAATTAAAAAAAGTTTAAATAAACCTAAAGGATGCAGAGAGAGAAACAGAGGAATCACATCTAAAACAAAGTAACATAAAAACTTCCAGTAAGGGATCCCTGGGTGGCACAGTGGTTTGGCGCCTGCCTTTGGCCCAGGGCACGATCCTGGAGACCCAGGATCGAATCCCACATCGGGCTCCCGGTGCATGGAGCCTGCTTCTCCCTCTGTGTCTCTGTCTCTCTGTCTCTCTCTCTCTCTCTCTCTCTGTGACTATCATAAATAAATAAAAATTTAAAAAAAAGAAAAACTTCCAATAAATGAAATTATATTAAAAGCACATATAGCACATGTAAGAGGGACATTGAAAGATTTTTTTTAAGTATTCAACTATATGCTATCTACAAGAAATTTACTTCAACTGTAATGATAGAGGTAAGTTTAAAGTATAAGCAAGAGAAAAGGTACACCATGCATTCCTTGCACACTTAAAATAGATTAGAATGTATAGGTTAATATCAGGTAAAATTCACCTTACAACAAAGAAAATTACTGAGAATAAAGATGAACATTATAAAATGATAAGAGTTGATTCACTAAGATGACATAGCAATCCTAAAAGTAAATGTACATGAAAACAGAGCTTCAAAATCATGAACCAACAACTGCCAGACCTAAAAGGAGAGATAAATACACAGCTACGAGTAGAGTCTTCATGACTCTTCTGAAGGTAACTGATTAGGAAGAACATGGAAGAACAAAATAACACCATCCACCACCAACTGGATATAATGTTTATGTTTATAGAACACTCCACCCAACAAAAGAAGAATCAACATCTGTTTCAACTATATGTGGAATATTTGCAAGATAAACAATATCCTAGGTCAATAAAACAGACCTTAATAGATATAAAAGAACTTGAATCAACATTCTCTGAACATAATGAAAATAGTCTAGAAATCAATAACAGAAAGAAAGAAACATCTCCAAAACTTGGAAATTAAATAGCACACCACTAAAAATCCATGGATCCAAGAGGAGGTCTATAGAGCAATTAGAATACATTTTGACCTGAACAAAGAAGAAAATACAACACACACACACACACACACACACACACAAATTGTGAGATGCAACTAAAGCAGGACTTAGAGGGAAATTTATAGCACTTACATTATAAAAATAAAAGGTGTTAAGCCTGGGTAGCTCAGTGGTTGAGTGTCTGCCTTTGGTTCTGGGTGTGATGCCTGGGTCCTGGGATCCAGTTCCACATCAGGCTCCCCATAGGGAACCTGCTTCTCCCTCTGCCTATGTCTCTGCCTGCCCCCCCCCTCATGAATAAATAAATCTCAAAAAAAAAGAAAAAGAAAAGGTTTCAAACCAATAATTTAAGTTTTCATGTCAAGAAGAGAGAACAAAATAAACCCAAAGCTATGATAAATAAGGAAATAATAAATATAGGAATAGAAATCAAGGAAATAGAAAATGAAACAAAAAATATCAATGAAACTGTTTAAAAAAAAGAGGGAAAAAATGTTAAGCCTCTATATAGATTTACAAAGAAAAAAAAGATGAATTAGTATTTAAATATGGTACCCACTAAGGAGAGAATGAAAATACTAATCTCTCAGAGGTTTAAAGCTAAACAGCACAGATTGCCTTGTTTAACAAAAATTTGTTTAGAAGTCTTCTTGTGGCCTAAGGTTACAACCATTTGTCCTGGGATTCGAGTATAAGATAGACCTTTCTCATTTCTAAATTTGATGCTTCCTGAAAACCCTAGAAATATAACTAGGCAAGGATTCGATTTATTTATATAAAGTCCCAGGACCTGAGGAGAAAAGTCTAGGCTAGCACCACCATTTAAGGGTAGAGGAATTGTGACCTGCATATGGTAACAGCTGCAGAAGTGGTGGGTTAGAGCTGAAATCCACCCTACGTTCATTCAGCCTTGCAGGGGCTGTGAATATCCAGAGGACAGAAAGACTTCATCCTAATTCTCACAAGAGTGTCACTGAATCACCAAGCCAATGAGGAAATGCCTTTGTAAATACACACCAAGGTACCACATGAGCTAGGGGAGGCTCCGTCAGCCACAACAGCCTAAGTCAAGGGAGGCCCTGATTGGGTGCAGCCTGAGATTTATGTTACAAGTACCCCACCAGACCTAGCCACAATGGCATTTAATAAACTGTGGCTGAGTATACAACCATGGTCTAAGAATATGGTAACCTCTGAGTCCAAGCATGAGCCCGGCTGCAAGTAGACCATGACTTAGACCTGAAATATCTGAAGAGCACCTCTCAAATCCAGAAGGCTGGATTGAAAGAGCAGGACAGTATGGAAGCAACAAGAAACACACAAATGAACTCAAGAGAATCCAGGTCTCTCTGGCATAGAAGAAAACTGGCAACCACATTCTTGGAACTTACCCTTTAGGATCCTTAAGCCATTTAAAAGTGGAGTAGAAGCGTGAAGAGTCAAGTACTTAGGATAATAGAATAATTAACTAGAAAAAATATAAAGAGAAATGACATGGTTACATCCAAGACCATACATGATTGGGTCTCCGTTGACCCTCTTAGTTTATATTCTCCTAACAATGGCTCGCTCTGTTTCAGACACACTGACCTCCACACAATTCCACCTCAGAGCCTTTGAACTTGTTGTCCCTTCTGCCAGGAGCTTTCTTTCCCCAAGAGGGAAGGAAGACTCACCCTTTTAGTTCTCTCAGATCTTTCCTTCATCTTTTCAGTGAAAACTCCTTGTTAGTCCAATATAAAAATTAGATTGAAACCTTCCTTCCATTGCAAATGCTACCCCATCCTCATTCTAGACACTCCCTATCTCCCATCCTTGCTTTATTTTTCTCCTTATATTCATGTTCTAAGAGTAAAATGATATATTTACATTTTTATGGCATGTCTCACACTAAAATATAACCTATTTGATGGCAGTGATGTTCATGTTTTGTTTAGCATTGTATCCCCAAAAAGAAATTTACAGAGTACTTTCAACCAAACACTAAAGTTTAACTGATATTTCATGTACCAAGTGTGTCTTTATTTTTCTTTCTAAAAACTTTGGTGGCCATGGAGAACTGTGGACCCTGAGATTTTTGTTTTGTTTTGTTTTCTATATCTAAAGTATTATAAATCTAAGACAGTATAGTTAAACCCCAAATTGTCAATACCACTAGTTGTTCACAGCCCAGAGATTTGCAGGAGAATAGTCCATTGTTCCTGTGAATATGGGAGAGCTGTGGCAGAAATTTAAACACAACTGGACTACTCAAGGCCCTAGGGCTAGAGCACAAGGAAATACCACTGGGAATAAGGATTGGGTGGAGTGATGACTACTTTAGTGGTTTCCAACCAGGATCATAATGTTTCAAGGAATACCTAACATCTGCTGGGTATCTGCTATCTGCCAGGAGGCATGGTTCAAACCCATTAAACTACATTAACTCACTTAGGATACACAATAGTCCTTTGAGATAGGTAGTTATTAGTCCCATTTTACCAATGAAACTAACACAGAGGGAGATTAAATAATTCGCCCCAAAGTCAGGCATTTGGTGAGCAATAGAACCAGGTTTAGGAACCAGCAAGCCAAAGCCTACACTCTTAATATGCTGTGCTTTACAAACTGATGAGGATAATCCAAAACAAATTCCTATGAACATTTTTATCTTCCTGTAAGAAACTTCTGATCAACTAAAGTTATGAAGGGGCACCTGGGTGGTTCAGTGGTTGAGGGTCTGCCTTTGGCTCAGGACGTGTGATCCCAGGGCCCCAGGATCAAGTCCCACATAGTGCTCCCTGCATGCAGCCTGCTTCTCCCTCTGCCTATGTCTCTGCCTCTCTCTGTGTGTCTCTCATGAATAAATAAAATATTTTAAAGATAAAAAGAAACTTAGGCTATGAAGCAGAATTCTAACATGAAATAAGAGTTGGTGATATTATACTTAGAAGTAGGGAACTCAGAAACCTAGGTAGCTCAGTCGGTTAAGCACCTGACTTGATTTTAGCTCAGGTCATGATCAGTGTTTGAGACAGAGCCCTGCATTGGTCTCTGCACTCAGTGGGGAGTCTGCTTGAGATTTTCTCTTTCCCTCTTTCCTTCTGCCCCTCCCTGCTCACATGCTCTCTCTCTCAAATAAAAAAATATAAATAATCTTAAAAAAAAAAAGTAGGGAAGCCATTCAGTTTACTTGTTAGAAAAATGAGTGCAAACTCAACATAATATTTCAAAGGGACAATTCATTGGACTATGTGTTTGGTACCCTGGGGAAGTGGCTATTTTGTGTGTATGTTTTGTTTTGTTTGTCACAAGACAAAGGTAATGTCCATCAGTTCAGAAAATCAAACTGAAAATCAAACTTAGATTTGTTTCTTGGCCTTCTTTGTGCCATACTGATTTTACATCATTCATAATGTTTATGGAATCTTAACAAACTATCTTTTAATGATTGGTTGAAAAATTCCACAAATTCTGTAGGAAATGTGTTCATTTAAAAAAATCTACTTTACATTTTTCCAATTACTTCATTCCAATCACAGATTATAATTTCCTAGAAAGCATAAAATATTACTCAAATAACAATGTTTTCTCTACTTTGTTCTTTATTATGTGTTCTTTTCTAGTAAAAAGTGTTCTTTCAACTAGCTTTCCAACAATAAGACTTAAAAAGAATATCATGTCAGTACTTTCTTTTACATTTTTCCCCACATTTCATACGCATTTGCTTCTCTCTTTAATCATTTGATCCTAACTGCACTGTTTCTCATTTCATCTTACAATTATGTTCCTATATGTTGAGATTTTCTCCTATACTGAATATAAAAAAGAATGACTATTACTGAACATACATTTATGTAAAACCAATTCATAATCCAATTCATTTGTGCTATAGAGTTTAATACATCTAAAACACTGGAAATTTCAGAAAAATAACTTGGATTTTTTCTGAAGGTCACAGAAATGATAAAGTATATTGCTTTTGAATATTTGGAAATCCAACACTAAATAGATTATAAAATAATAGATGAAGCTATGTTGGCAATAATTTGAAATAAATTATATGACCAGGAGACTTAACCTTCATATAACTTTCATTCATGAGGTTTTGAGGTTACCTTTATAAACAAATTAAGTAATTTCCTGATTTTGATATGAATAATGAAAGAAAACTATTCTGAAAGTACTGCAGATACATTGTCAGGAATTACTTTTTGGACATTTCACTTTTAGTAGTGGAGATAAATTATGCTAGCATAATGTTCATCCTCTACATTGCTCCCCTCTTTGTGCCCAAATACATTCTCTGTGAAGGTTGACTTAGGGTAGATACACACTGGAGTTATCAAATAAGCGAAAGCTAATTGATCTACACAGGGCTTGATCTTATGACCCTGGCCTCATTAATACCCTGTACTCAACAACTATGTTAATCAGGCACAGACAAGTGATTCATCAATTATACAGAACATTATTGAATACCATCACATATCAAGCAGTCATCCAGAAGTTGTAGTGAAAACAAGATAAAACACACCCTCTGCCCTACAGGTGCTTACCATCAACTTGGGGATATTAGTTACAGGTACAGCACAACAGAAACTTAAAAACAATAGGAAACAATAACAACTAAGACAATAATAATTAGGGAAGTAAAGTGCTGGAGGAAGTCTGAGAAAAAAATTTTAACCTATAGATTATAATGAGTTTTTTTTAATTTCATGTTTTAAAATGTGATATGGTGGTGTGTGACATTTTAGAAAACTAATCTTGTGATGGTTCATATGTTGGAGTGGAATGTGGGCAATAATTTGAGGTGAATGCAGCAACTCATGGATGAAATTAGTTGTGTGGAGGAGAAAGTGATGATAGATTTAAGAAGCATTATTAAAGGGATCCCTGGGTGACGCAGTGGTTTGGTGCCTGCCTTTGGCCCAGGGCGCGATCCTGGAGACCAGGGATCGAATCCCACGTCGGGCTCCCGGTGCATGGAGCCTGCTTCTCCCTCTGCCTGTGTCTCTGCCCCTCTCTCTCTCTCTCTCTCTCTCTCTGTCTCTCTGTCTCTCTGTCTCTGTGTGTGACTATCATAAATAAATAAAAATTTAAAAAGAAGCATTATTTAAAAATAATGTAAAACCAGTTGTGAAAACAAATCATATCTAAGAATGTGGTGAGAAAGAGTTTTCTAGATTTTTAAAAAATGTTCCTGGTTTGGTATCAGGATCCAAAATAAAAAAATTGGTGAGTGGCAGCTTTTGGAAAGATGATATGTGGATAATTGAATTTTAAACTTCAATTAAACAAACCTGTAATAATAACCTGCAATGAGAATATATATATACTGGGATTGAAAATAACAGTGGAACATTGAAATTATGTATTGAAGTTGAGAGTAATAGTGGAACATTCGACTTTTAGTAGGCTGTTGGGCATATGCAAACAGAACCTAGTAAGGAAGGCAAAATTTGCATATGTACTAGGTTGCCATAAGGCTACTGAATTAAATAGTATGGATATTATATTTAAGGAAAGTTTTAGGGATCCCTGGGTGGCGCAGTGGTTTGGCGCCTGTCTTTGGCCCAGGGCGGGATCCTGGAGACCCAGGATCGAATCCCACGTCGGGCTCCCGGTGCATGGAGCCTGCTTCTCCCTCTGCCTGTGTCTCTGCCTCTCTCTCTCTCTCTCTCTCTCTCTCTCTCTGTGACTGTCATAAATAAATAAAAAAAAATTAAAAAAAAAAGAAAAAAATTAAAAAAAAAATAAGGAAAGTTTTATTAAATATTCAAGTAACAAATATTTGTAGGGAGTATAAAGAGAGCAAGAGACCTACAATTCCTTCAGGAACCTAATACCACCTTAGTAACTCTGGAAAATGATAGTAAAAGAAAGGAAATTCATAGACTAATTTCACTTATTATAAATGCAAGATTCCTAAATTAAATAATAAAGTTTGCACTTATTAAAACATATACAGCACTATGATATGTTACTCCATATATATCCCAGGAAAGTGAAAATAATTTATGTTAGAAAACTTGTTTAATATAATCTACCATATTACAAATTTAAAGAAAACCACATGCATATGTCAATAAATAAGTATTCTGCATCATCCAACACATATTCATAACTAAAATAGGGGAAAATCTGTTTAACCTAATAAACATTATCTACCAAAATCTCAGAGCAAATATTATGTTTAATGGTGAAAATTTATATGTAAACTTTCACAATAAGAAAAAAGCAAGAATATCTCCTGTATCCACTTGCATTTGATATTTGAATAGAAATCCCATCCAATGCAATAAGGCCAGAAAACGAAATGAGATATAAGAATCAGCATAAAAAAACTAAATTTCCTTTATATACATAGGAATTGAGTATATGAAATATCATAATTTATATCCTTATATAATTCATTTATTTATTCTATCATCTATAATAACACCTAAAATATATTAGACACCCAATAAATATGTGTTGGATAAATGAATGAATGAAATGTATAATTAATTATTACAACTCATAACAGAGCTGAGCAAGTTTGATCAAAAGGATTTTTACATGCCAGCAACAATCATGAAAATATATATATATATATATTTTGTCATAGCCAGTTATAAAGTATTCAGTAATTAATATTTCAAAGTTATTTTTTAAGACAAAAGAACAATTTTAATATTCCATTTTAAAAGTAGGAATTTGAGGTCAAAAAAATTAACAGTGGTATGATTCTACATCTGTATCTTTGAAATATCAAGAGATGTTCCTACAAGGCTTCAAAGATTCAAGGATTCTCAAGTCTAGGAGGAGAGGTTCAGAAATGCAACAACTTCTACATTCGGGTAACAATACGTGAATTGACTACCACATCTGTAGTAAAAACAAAATCTAAATTGGCAAGGATGTGTCTCTTTTGTCATTTGCACAAAGAAAACTTGTTTAAGAACACAAAACAAAGCCAAATAAGAGATATACATGGCATTTATAAGAAGAAATTATAATTAATATAATTCTCTAATATTATTAGAAAGACATCAATCTACTTCCCCAATTATAAATTAAAAAGCAACTTCAGTCAATATAGGATTTTGACTTACCAAGATGGTCCTAACACTTAAACAAAAGATTAAGTAATGTTTGGTCATAAGAAGCTAGCTTCAGCCAGTCTGGCTATGTTCAAAAATGACTTAACCACCTGTTTCCTGGGACACGATAATTAAACACTTCCTGGGTCTCCTTATCTGGCGATAAAAACACTGTATTCTGCACAAATTGTGGGGGCCATTTTTGGTCCTTTAAGATTGCTTACAAAAACTAACTTTATTAAATATTTTTGTGCTCTTACCACTGGAAAGTAGAGTTAGCATCAGTGAGCATTAAACGTATAAGCTAAATATAACTTGGGATATAAGTGCTTAACTTGATTCACACTTTAGAGAAATCACTCTACTATTTGCCCTCAGAAGAAAGGCAAGTATACAAAAAGAGAGACCACTCAGGAGGCCACTTGAGTGATGCAGGAGAGAGTTTGATGAGTTTAAATCAGTCACAAAACCAGTGGAAACTGGTCACATTCATAGAGTATTATGTATATATATGTATTACTGCTAACAAGGTTTATTAATCTATTGGACATGTGGAGTTTGAGAAAAAGAGAGAAGTATACCAAGTATTTTGACCTGAACTACTAAAAATTGTTGCTGCCACTGGGTCAAATGAGAGTGTCTGAGTTGGAAAACTGAGAAGAGATGAAGGAGAGCTATGGTGTGCTGTTTGGGTTAATTCAATTTGAGATATCTATTAGAAATCCAATGGACATATTGGGTAAGGTGTTGGATACACATTTGGAGCTCAGAAGAAAAGATATACCTGAAAACAAGAATTAGGGGGCATTCCATATATGGTATAGGAAGTATAATCAGTTGGATTCCTTGGAATCCCCTTTACTAGCTCGGTTGAGACTTTCTATTCTCTAGCTGCTGTACGCACTTAAACTAATGGCTCACATCTGTAATTTTTTTCAGTTGTTTACCCCATGGCAAACTTTAGCCTCCTCCTACTCAGATGTATGAGGTATAAACTGAGTTTCCTGATCTAAGGCAGATTATCTTAAGTTATAGAACTAGAGATCACATAGAGGAATCATGAAAACAAGAAGATGATCTCTTGTCACATCAACACTTTAGAGTTTGGTAGATATGGAAGGCCTATCAAAGGAGATGAAAACAGTCAGTGAAATAGGGGAGAAAATGACATATAGTTATTTGAAAGCTTGAAAAATGAAGTGTTCCAAGGAAGAGGTTGTGATCACCCTATTAAATGTTACTGAGAGGTTAATAAGAAAAAAGTAATCATTGTCTTCATGAAAAGTTGATCCTGACCCTAAAAAGAGCTGTTTCAATGTAATGGTAGTAGATTAAGAGACTAGATAAAGTGGGTGAGTGAGAAAATGGGAGGCGAAGAAACAAAAATAGGGAGTGAAGAAAGTACTTTGAAGTATTTTTTTCTGGATGACTGTGGAAAACTGAGATGGGGCATCTAGAGGAAAATTTGAGGATCAAAGGGAGGTTTTATTTAATAGATCCTAAGTCCTGTCTACATCCCTGTAGGAATGCTCCCATAGAGAAAATCCAAAAGAGATTCAGATCCTTTCACTCATCAAAATGTTTTCAAGGTTCATCCATTTTGTAATATGTATCTGGACATAATTCTTTTTCAGGTGAATAATATTCTATGGCATAAATATATCACATTTTGTTTATTCATTCATCAACTGATGGACATTTATTTCCTCCTTTTGACTATTATGAATAATGCTTCTATGAACATTCACGTATTTGTATGAATATGTTTTCATTTCTGTTAAGTATACACCCAGAAGTGGAATTAATGTGTCGTATGATAACTTTATGTCTAAACATTTGAGGAACTCTCAAAATATTTTTCAAAGTGCCTGCAATATTTTATACTTCCAACAGCAATAAGGAGTTCCATTTCCTTCACATGCCTATCAACACTGCTATTTTTTTTTTAAAACCATCTTGAGACACCTGGGTGCCTCAGCAGTTGAGCGTCTGCCTTCAGCCCAGAGCATGATCCTGGAGTCCTGGGATCGAGTCCCACATCAGGCTCCCTGCATGGAGCCTGCCTCTCCCTCTGCCTGTGTCTTTGCCTCTCTGTGTGTCTCTCATGTCTCTCATAAATAAAATATTAAAATAATAATTTTAGCCATCTTGTGGGTATAAAGTGATATTTCATTGTGATTTTGATTTGCATTTCCCTAATGTCTAATAATGCTAAACCATCTATTATATAGCCTTTTGAGCATTTGTGTATCTTCTTTGAAAAAATGTCTATTCAAATCCACTTCCCGTTTTTTTTAATTGTTTGACTTGTTGTTGAATTATAGGGACTCTTTATATATTCTGGATTCAAATTATTTATCAGGAACATGATTTGTATTTTTTCACATTCTGTGTTTTGTCTCTTGACTTGTTTGATAGTGTTCTTTGAAGAACAAAAGTTTTTCATTTTGATACACAATTTATATATTTTCCTCTTTTGTTGTATTTTTAGTGTCTTTTGAGAAATCATTGACTAATCAAAAGTCACAGAGATATACTATTACAATTTCTTCTAAGTGCTTCATAGTTTTAATTCTTTATATTTGGCCCATAAGTCATTTTTAGTTCATTTTGTATATGGTGTGAGATAGGATTCTCACTTCATTTTTTTGCTTGTGAATATCCAGTTGTTCCAACATCATTTGTTGAAAATACTATTCTTTCCAGAATAAAGGGGAAAGGAGAAAAAATGAGTGGGAAATATCAGAAAGAGAGACAGAACATGAGAGACTCCTAACTCTGGGAAACGAACTAGAGGTGGTAGAAAGGGAGGTGGGTGGGGGGTGGGGGTGACTGGGTGAGGGGCACTTGATGGGATGAGCACTGGGTGTTATTCTATATGTTGGCAAATTGAAGGCCAATAAAAAATAAATTAATAAAAAAATACTATTCTTTCCATGCTGAGAGGTCTTAGCACTCTTGTTCAAAAATCAATTGATCATAGATGTTATGGTTTATTTCTGTACTTTTAATTCTATGTCATTGGTCTATATATTTATTTATATGCTAATACCATGCTGTCATGATTTATTTAACTTTAAATTTAGTTTTGAAATTAACAACTTAGTTCTCCATTTTGTTTTTCTTTTTCAAGATCCTTTTGGCTATTCTGGGGTTGTACAGATCACACACATTCCACATTCCACATGGATCATCTCAATAGATGCAGAAAAAGCATTTGAAAACATCCAATACTATTTCATAATAAAAACATTGAACAAACTAGGAAGAGAAAGGAATTTTCTCAACCTGACAAGGTGCATCTATGAAAAAACAATAGTTAACACCATACTTAATGGTGAAAGACTAAATGCTTCTCCCTAAGATGGGGAATAGGATGTCTACTTGTATCACTTCTATTCAACACTGTACTGGAGATCCTAGCAAGGACCAGTAGGCAAGAAAAAGAAATGAAAGGCATCCAAGTTGGAAAGGAAGAACTAAAACTACCTCTATTTGCAAATGACTCAATCTACATAGAAAATCCTAACTAATCCAGTTTAAAAAAAAAAAAAACTCAGCCAGTTTATAGGAGATAAATATACAAAAACCAATTGTGTTTCTATTTACTAGTAGTGAATAATCCAAAGACAAAAATAAGAAAATAATTCCATTTATAAGAGCAACAGAAAAATAAAATATTTAGGAATAAATTTAACAAAAAGGTATAAGATTTGTATACTAAAAACTAGAAAACACTGCTAACAAATTAAAGATAACCTAAATAAAAAGACATTCCATGAGTAAGGATGGGAAGACTTACTATTGTTAAGATGGTAATATTGTTAAAAACACAGGAGTTTCTAAATCAAATCAATCTTTGGTTAATTTTTCCTGTGAGAACAGTACCTGGTGGCTCTCTCACTTTCATTTGGATTTGTCAGAATAGAAACAATGTGGTATGTACAAATTTGACAGTTTTTTACTGAAAAGAAAATATGGGAGTAAAAAAATTAAGTATTTTTTATTCCCAAGGGTCTTGACAATTTGCTACAGAGCAAATACAGGATTTTATCAGATCTAAGGTACCTTTGACACTATGTTACATCATAATTTCAGAAACATTAAACTATAATTCTAAAATGTGCATCTTAGAATCGAAGCAATCTCCTTATAAAACCATTAACAGACCAATTACAAGAAACAAAATTGAATCAGTAATATAAAAATTACCAAAAAATGAAGTGAATTCTACTAAACACTTAAAGAAGATTTAATACCTATTATCCTCAAACTATTCCAGAAAATATAAGAGGAAGGAAAGCTTCCAAATACATTATATGAGGCCAACACTACTCATTACCAAAACCAGACTAAGATGCCACAAAAAGAAAAAAATTGCAGGCCAATATTTCTGATGAACATGGATGCAAAATTCCTCAACAGAATATTAGCAAACTGCATAAAACAACACACTAAAAAGATCATTCCCCATAATCACATGGGATTTGTCAAATAATATCATCTACAACATCAACAAAACAAAGGATAAAAATCATATAATCATCTCAACAGATGCAAAAAAAAAAAGCACCTGACAAAATTCAACACCGATTTGTTATAAAAAACCTTCAGCAAAATGGGGTTAAAGGGAACACATCCCAACAAAGTAAATACCATATATGAAAACCCCATAGCTAACATCATCCTCAACGGTGAAAAACTCAGAGCAATCTCTTTAAGATTAGGAACAAAACAAGGATGTCCACTCTCATCACTTTCATTCAACATAGTACTAGAAATCCTACCCACAGAAGCATCTATATTGGCAAAGAAGAAATTAAGCTGTCACTATTTGAGGGTGAAATTATCTTCTTTATCCACCTATTGATGGATATGTGGGTTGCTTCTATATCTCGGCTATTGTAAATAATGCTGCAATAAACAGAGAGGTGCATACATGTTTTTGAATTAGTGTCTTCATTTTCCTTGGGTAAGTACTAGTAGTGGAATTACTGGATCATACAGTAATTCTAATTTTTTAAGGAATTTGCATATTATTTTCCACAGAAGCTGCACCAATTTGCATTGCCACCAACAGTGCACAAGGGTTCCTCCATGTTCTCACCAATAATTGCTATTCATTGTCTTTTTTATTCTAGCCATTCTCATAGGTGTGAAATGATATCTTATTATGGTTTTTATTTGCATTTCCCCGATAATCAGTGATGTTGACCATCTTTTCATGTGTCTGTTGGTCACCTGTATATCTTCATTGGAGAAATGTCTGTTCAGGTCTTCTGCCCATTTTTAAATCAAATTGTTTCATTTGGGGTTTTATTTGTTAATTTTTGCGTTGAGTTGTATAAGTTCTTTACATATTTTGACATTAATCCCATATCAGATATATTATTCGCAAATATCCTTTCCCATTTAGTAGTTTGCCTTGTAATTTTGTTGATGGTTGCCTTTGCCGTACAAAAGTTTTATTTTGTTTTGGTCTGCAAAATTCATTTTTTGCTTTTGTTTCCCTTGCCTTACAAGACATATCTTAAAAATGTTTCTATAGTCAATGTCAAAGATATTACAGTCTATATCTTCTTCTAGGATTTTATGGTTTCTGGTCTTACATTTAGGTCTTTTCATCCTTTTTGAATTTATTTATGTATATTGTGCTATAAAGTGGTCCAGTTTCCCAACATCATTTGTTGAAGACTTTTTCTCTATTGTATTTTCTTGCCTCCTTTGTCATAGACAGACCATGTGAGTCTACTTCTGGGCTATCTATCCTGTCTCATTGATCGATATGTCTCTTTTTGTGCCAGTATCATAGCATTTTGATTACTACAGCTTTGTAATATAATTTGAAGTCTGGAATTCAAGATACCTCCAGCTTTGTTCTTCTTTCTCAAAATTGCTTGGCTATTCCAGGTCTTTTGTGTTTCCATACAAATGTTAGGATTGTTTATTCTATTTCTGTGAAAAATGTTATTGGTATTTTTATAAGGATTGCATTAAATCTTTATATTGCTTTGGGTAATATTGACATTTTAACAATGTTCTTCCAATCCATGAACATGGTAAATCTTTCCATTTGTTTCTGTCATCTTCAATTTCTTTCATCAATGATTTACAGTTTTTAAAATAGAGTTCTTTCATCTCCTTGGTTAAGTTTATTCCTAGGTATTTTATTCTTTTTGGTGCAATTATAAATGGGATTTTCTTAACTTCCATTTCTGGTGTCTCATTATTAGTGCATAGAAATGCAACCTATTTCTACAAATGCAACCTATTTCTATATATTAATTTTGTATATTGAGATTTTACTAAATTTAACAGTTATAATAGTGTTTTGGTGGAGTCTTTAGGGTTTTCTGTATATAGTTTCATGTCATCTGTAAATAATGAAAGGTTTACTCCTTTCTTACCAATTTGGGTGCTGTTTATTTCTTTCTGTTGCCTGATTGCTATAGCGAAATATTCCAGTATTATATTGAATAAAAGAGCTGAAAGTGGGTATCTTTGTCTTGTTCCTTATCTTAGGGGACATGTTCTGTTTTTACTATTGAGTATGTTAGATGTGTGTGGGGGGGGGGCCGTTATATGGTTTTTACTATGCTGAGGTTTGTTCCTTCTGAACCTACTTGAAAGTTTTTAACATGAATGTGTTGAGAGTTTTTAACATCAGTGGATGTTGTATGGAAGTTAAACACAAAAGGAGTAAAATCTGTTATAACTACAAAAATCAGTCAAGAGTTTTACAAAATAAAAGAATGTAAAACATGATAGCATATACATAAAACATTTAGTGCTCTTAAACTTAAGCAACCATCAACTGAATATAAATTGCTATAGATATAAGACGTTATATATGCACCTAATAGTACCCACAAATCAAGAACCTATAAGAGATACACAAAAAATACAGAGAAAGGACTGGGGCATCTGGGTGGCTAAGCATCTGACTTATGATCAGGTCATGTTCCCATGATCCTGAGATAGAGCTGCACATCAGGATCCCTGCTCAACAGGGAGTCTGCTTCTCCATCTACCCCTCCTCCCTACCTACTCCTGCTCTCTCATAAATAAATAAAATTTGTCCCTCCTCCATACCTACTCCTGCTCTCTCATAAATAAATAAAATTTTAATAAAATAAAATAAAAATGAGAAAGGAATCCAAGTATAGTATTAAAGAAAACCATTAAACCACAAGGGAAGAGATAAAGAAAGGAACAGAGAAGAACTACAAAAACAACCATAAAACAAATAAAATGGCAATAAGTACATACCTATTAATAATTATTTTAAATGTAAATGAGCTAAATGCTTCAGTCAAAAGACATAAGGTGACCAAATGGATTAAAAAAAAAAAAAAACAAGATCCATTTACATGCTGCCTACAAGAGACTCACCTCAGACATAACACATACAGATTAAAGCAAAAGGATGAAAACATCCACCATGGAAATGGAAGTGAAAAGAAAGCTGGGGTAGCAATACTTATATGAGACAAAATAAATATTAAAACAAAGACAGTAACAATAGATGAGGAAGGACACTACATAACAAAGGGAACAATCCAACGAGAGGGTATAACAGTTGTAAATATCTATGCACCTAATATGGGAGCACCTAAATACATAAAACACCTATTAACAGACTAAAGGAAGAAATTGACAGTAATACAATAACAGTAGGGGACTTTATACCCCACTTACAACACTGGAGAGATAATCCAAACAGGAAATCAACAGGGAAGCAGTGGCTTTGAATGGCACATCAGACCAGAAGGACCTAATAGATACACATAGAACATTACATCTAAAAACAGCAGAATATATTCTTTTGAAGTGAACATGAAACATCCTCCAGAATAAATCACATATTAGGCTGTAGGACAAGTCTCAACAAGTTCAAAAACATTGAAGTTATATCATGCATCTTTTCTGACCACATGCTATGGAAATAGAAATCAATCACAAGAAAAATCTGGAAAGAATTCAAATACATAGAGTTTAAATAACATGCTACTAAATAATGAATGGGTCAACCAAGAAATCAAAGAAGAAATTTAAAAATACATGGAGACAAATGAAATGAAAACACAACAATCCAAAATGTTTAGGTTGTAACAAAAGTTCCTCTAAGACAGAAGATTATATCAATGTAGATCTACCTCAAGAAACAAGAAAAATCTCAGATTTGACCTAACCTTATACCTAAGGAAGCTAGGACAAAAAATAAACAAAACCCAAAGCCAGTGGAAGAAAGAAAATAATAATGATTAGAGCAGAAATAACAGAAAGGAAAAAGGGAGGGAAGGAGAAAGGAGGAAAGGAAGGAGAAAAAAGGACAGAAGGAAGGAAAAAGGGAAGGGAGGTGAGGAGAACATGGAAGGAAGGAAGGAAGGAAGGAAGGAAGGAAGGAAGGAAGGAAGGAAGGAAGGAAGGAAGCCAGGCCGGCCAGCCAGCCAGCCAGCCAGCAGCTGGTTCCTTGAAGAGATAAAAAAACAAAATTAATAAAACTTCAGCCAACTCATCAAGAAAAAGTGAGAGATGACTCAAGATTATAAACGAAGGAGAAATAGCCAACACCACAGAAATACAAAGAGTTATGAGAATGTTATGAAAAATTATATGCCAAACAAACTGGACAATCTAGAAGAAATGAATAAATTCCTAGAAAGCTATAGCATTTGAAAACTGAATCAGGAAGAAATAGAAAGTTTGAACAGATAATATCAGCAATGAAATTTAATCCCTAAGCAAAAAAACTCCCAAAAAAACAAAAGTTCAGGACCAGATATCTTCACAAATGAATTCTATAAAATATTTCAAGAAGAGTTGATACCTATTCTTGTCAACTATTCCAAATAATCGAAGAGCAAAGGAAGCATTCAAATTCATTCTACAAAGCTAGCATTATCCTGATACCAAAATGAGCAAAACACTAGGTAAAAAGGAAACTATAGGGCAATATCTCTGATGAACAGAGGTGTAAAAATCTTCAGCCAAATATTAGCCAACTGAATCCAATTATATATTTTTAAAAAATCATTCACCACTATGAGGTGGGACTTATTCCAGGGACACAAGGGTAGTTCAATATTTGCAAATCAATCAACATTATACAGAACATTAAGAAGAGAAAGGATAAAAACCATATGATCATCCCAATAGATGCAGAAAATACATTTGCAAAGTAAAATTCATTTAGTTTTATTTAATATTACTCTGACCAGCATTATCCAACGTTTAAGTGAATAACTTTGAAGTTTGAAGAGAAAATGGAAATATTAATATGAAAGAGATAGAATGACAAATGTGTGAGGGAGAATGCTATAAACTCCAGTCCTCATGAATTAGGAGGAAGAACAAAGGCATGTGGTCTGTAAAGCTGAGAGGTGGTGAGGCATGGAGAGCAGATGCAAGCTGTGTATCATTTCACATTCCTTTGCAGCTTCAGAGGAAAAGAGGAGGAGATATGAAAGGATTGGTATGTCATGTGACTAAACATCCCCCTAAACGCCAATGGTTAAGAGCAGAAAAATCCACATAATGCTTTGGAATAAGAAGAAAGCACTTTAATAGCTGATTCTAGTTCAGAGGATACATATTAATTCTGAGAGATTGTATAAGAAAGAGAAGACTTGACAGGAACCGACATTGGTTTTGTGAGTTGAAAATTACCTGGAAGACAAGATACAGAAAAGCTTTGTAAATCAGAACTAGAATTCTTCTGCTCTTGAAATTATAGGTCACGGAAATATTTGATTTAACCAGTCTCTAATGGTGCCAGCCTGTCAGGCTGAGGATTTCTTACATGAGTTGCTTACAATGCAAAATAATAACCCTATTAAATTTAAGAAGGTTTAAAATGCATTTCCTTTTGATGGGATTAAGAAAGTCCTAATATTTAGAAAAAGGAAATTAATATTAATTTTCTGAGGGACCGACTTGCTTTAAATATATTTAAATAACAAAAGAACTCCTTTTATCTTTACCTAAGAATTTAGGAAAGTGAATGGTGTGTGAAAAAAAAATTGTTTTTAGTAATTGCAAGCATTTGATAAATTTTAAAGGGTTGCTGTTTCCTGTTCTTTGCTAATGTACTTATAATATTAAACACTCCAAAAAAAAAGAAGGAAAACAAGAGTGTCTACTGCCTTTAGAAATGTCCAAATTTACCATGTTTTCATATATCCTTATTTTATTTTAGAAATTCTAATAAATTTTTGTGTGTAATATATCTGTGTACAGTGAAATAAGATAAAGTTGTATGTATTATGAGGATTAAAAATGTCAGTTCTTCTTAATCATGTTTCCTGTCTTCCAATACTGTTTGCCTGAGTCAACTCATAGTAACAGAGAAGACAGATACTGAAGAATTGAATTCAGAATAATCACTGTGAATAGTGCTTTTAACTCAACACAATAATAATCTATTACCTGTCTGTATTATTCATGTTAGCAAGAACATTTTTGTTTTCCAAGTCTACTCATCTGAGTAATCAAATGCAAACTTTTTTCAATTGGGAAATCTTTGTTCCTGAACAATGCTTGTAGGGTATCAGAGCATAATTTAGTCATCTTGAAGGAACTTATAAATTACAATTATTAAGCCCTGTAGCAGTGCTTATCTTACCTTTTGACAAGAATGCCCTACAACAGAGAGGAGTCAACGTCTGCCCTAAACTCAGAATTTCTTTGAAGTCTTCTATAATATTTTTTTAATTCAAGCGAGTTTTATACTGTTTCCATAACAAATTTGAGTTAATATAATTACTGTTTTTAATTTTAACGGAGTAACATAAATGCTCCTAGAAAACGTGCCACTTTTACACTACAACTTCTAGCACCCAAGAAGTAATGCAAGAAGAGGACACACTCCAAGTGTGAAAATAGACCCTTATGTGATCTAATTTACTTTTGAAATAATTTATATACCTATGGCACAGATTATCCAAGTAAAATATTTCACTGAAGGTTTATGGACTTTTTTATAATGAAATACTTTTGAAGATAATTACACCAAGTAAAAGAAACCTCATCTAATGAGAATAGGCAGGTCAGAGGGAAGGGAGACATTCTTTAAACAATAAATGGCACTTCTTTTATATGCTAAAATCTTTAAATCATTAAACTGCTTAAACTAAAAGGAGGCAATCAGGAAGCATTAGAAAATGAGAATAATGTGCTGCAATCAAACTTGGATCCTAATCTCTTGCAATGAAATGATCATGCAGGGCTCCCTCTGTTGGCTCCTCTGTGGTCTACGTACATTTCATAATAAAGGCCAAGGAACCTTCCAATATTCAAGATGTGCAGAGAATCATTAGAAAATATTTTAAATTATCAAAGCAGATTTTCCCCCAAAATTAATAATTAAGGTCATTAATCAACTGAGACTTTCTTCATAGATGTACTAAATAGATATAACTGGAGGCAAATATGCATTGTCTTTACAAGAAAAAAAAAAGACCTTCTATTCCTGAGTAAGGAAAATGAGGTATGTATGTATTGTGTATATGGGTCATTTATCTTATCAGAAGGAAGAATTTTTAAGTAATAAAATATCAAATTTTAAAAACCCTTCTTTCCTGCTGTGATGTAGTTATTTATTTGTGATTAAAATGTAGTTAAACAACAAATTTTAAACAGGAGATTGACAACAAACAGCCCAAGCATTGCTCAGTGCTCTCTACTGCATTGCCTCCTCAGATTTCTTTCTCTTAACCCTGCCTTCCTCCCCCATTTTTTTAATAAATTTATTTTTTATTGGTGTTCAATTTACCAGCATACAGAATAACACCAGTGCTCATCCTGTCATTTTCAACTGCACTTTCTCCTCCTTGCTTCCTACTGCTACTCTATTTCATTTCCAACCCCCCTTAGTCTTAGGCTCTTAGTTCTGCAAGAAAAAGATGGCATCAGCAATATTCATTTCAAATTTTCCTATCAGTTCACAAATCTCTCCTTAAACAGTTTCTGTTTCCTGAATCCTCATATAGAACATTCAATTCTTACCTCAACAGTTACTCCCCTCACCCCTTTTACTTAAAATCTGGGGGGGATTCTGGTCCAACCAGACTGGTAAACATTAGAGTCACATTCTATTCCAGGTACAGCTTAGATGAATGGAAACTCATAGAATTTAGCCTCAGTAGTGGGGAGTTACTCTCCAAAGACCTGAGAAAAAACTAAAGGGACTGTCATGTGATACCACCCTATTTTACTTTCTACTGTTTGCTATCCCATTTTAATTAGGCAAAAGTAATGAGCCCTTTGTTCTGCAGAATTGCTCTAAAAACTTCTTCAACAGAAGTCCTTCTGGCAAAGTAGCACATGTTCATTCTACATATTCCAAATTCAACCAGCTCTCACTAGAAATGGGACACAAGTGGGTCTTTATCTCCTATTAAGTATTCAGTTCCTGTTGCCTATCACCTGCAATAATACATTGGCAATCCTGAAGGCCTTCCACAGCAAAAATCCTATACTGAAATAATCATGTTGAGAATAGGAAAATGAAATCTAAATCTCTTTATTCCCACATAATCTTTTATACTGTTTAAGGATCATATTGTGAGTTAAAGAACAGGCGACAACATCCTCTAGATATCTATTTTTTTAACTGCTAGGTTAAATGAACCCCTATCCTAAATTTCAAATTCATACACCAGTCTCAGTTAAAACAGTCTAAAATTTTATTAAGTGCTATCTAAAGGCTCAAGATAGTATTTTCATCTACCATTTTTTGTCCACAGTATTTAGCTAAGGCACATGACACATTGAGCTATTTAAAATAGTGAAATCTCACAGTTATTTTAAATTATTTTTCCTCCCTTATTCATTTGTAGCCCAAAGATTACAATGTTTTTAATGATAGATTGCTATTCTGGCTTATGTCATCGAGTGCTTTGGACTTAAACTATGTGATTCAACACATTTTACTTTGTACTCTTCTGACTGCTGTTATTAAGAAGTAATGTTCTCAGAAAATCTCCCATTGTAGCTCAGAGCCAATCATTACAGTTGACAGCATCCAAGGCCTCAAATGATAATGTCAAAAGTGAATTACAGCTTTCAAAATAAATTATTATTGGGCTACACTACATTGTGGAAGCAGTATACTTTTCAATCAAGGGTAGTTACTTTCAATCACATCTTTTTGAAAGACTTTCAAGATATTAACTTTCCAAATATGTTAGGAATTTCAGAGCTTCTAGATTTAACCATCCCTTCTCAAATATCAACTGAACTACCTATACAACTAATAAAAAGAATAGTCTAAGAGGTACATTACTATGGATTATGGTTATAGCTTTATATTTAATATTCATTAGTCCCTTGGTTATTTTCTCTTAAGTTTTGACTATTGGGTATTACTGTATAATTCTATTTTATTAGGTACAGACTGGATCATTGGGAGCTCAATGGATAGCAATAGAAGAGCTAAAACAAAAATATTATTCTTCCTTTTTAGCTTGATGACTACAGACTCTTTCATTTGTATTATTTTAGAGAATCAGGATGCTTAAAGATAATCACCAATAAATGGGAAGCAAAACACAAGTTGGAATAACAATAAGGAATTTTTGCATTAGATATCAGATTCTCAAAAATCTTTTCAAATCTTGGGTTTTAATCTCCAGCTGAGCAGGTTGATTTCACTGTCAATTTGTGACCACTATCCTCAAATCAGTACCACATACTGCCAGCAATCTTACCAGTTTGCTTTTCTTTTCTTCATACCTACAATTTCATACCTTCTTTTTTTCCTGGAATTTCCAGCTTTTCTTCAACCTCTAATACTCAACAGGTGATCTTGCAACATTCTTAATCAAGAAAATAAGTTATTACCATAATAGTTTTCATCTCTTCAGCATACAACTGAATTTTCACCCTTTCTCTCCCTCTAACTAAAATTGACAGCACCTGAACCCCTGATGTCTTTGCAGAAACCTTTTGTCAGCCATCCCCTCCTGGACCTTTTAAACTTCTATTCCTCTACTATAGTTCTATATGCTTGCCACTAGCATCCATTACTAGACCTCATTAAATAATAATAAAACCGCTGTTCACCACTTTTCTGCTCTTTTCCTACATCTTTTTGCATCTTAAAAAACACAGAGGTTTTCTGGAAGTCTGGGAAGATGACAGAGTAGGAGGACCCTAAGCTCACCTTGTCACATCAATAGAGTCAGCTAACAGTCACATCAGTATAAACAACCGAGAAAACTACCCAAAGTCTCACAGAAAAAAATTCCATAACTAAAGGTAGAGAAGAGGCCACTTCATAGAGGCTTCATAGAGGGTAGGAACACTGGGGACATAAAAGAGATCTGGCCTTCTGTGGTCAGGAAGGAGCTGGGAGCCCAGAGAAAGGCAAGAACCAGATTCTCTTTGGCTTAAGAACCAGCCCGCATGGGGAAGACAAACCCCTATAACATTTGTCTTTGAAACAAGAGGGGCAAAATTTCATGGTTTCTTAAAGCTAGAGGGACTTAAAGCCTGGAATTTTAAAAATCACCTGACTCAGCTCTGTGAGATCCCTGAGAACATTTGGAAGCTTAGTCCCTGCCCTTAAACAGACAATACTACAAACTGATCCTGGTCCTGTGAAGATCTAGCTTAGAAGCGGCAGTTCGAAAAAACACCTGAGGCTTACAGGAAGAAGTTATTTACTTATCCCTGAGTGTGTCCTGGAAATGCATGGATTGCAGGGAGACCCCTCCAAGAACAAAGAAGCTAACAGGGTGCCATTTCTCTCCCCTGCCCTTCAGCACTAACATATAGACAGGAACCTGCAGGAACCAACACAGTACTGATACTCACTACACAACTTGCTTGTATCAGGCCCCACACCCCATACTTTATTGGTTCCACCCTTTACACTCATGCTTGCCTCAATCCCTACCTTGTGGGTCATTTCACCTAGAAGACCAGCATAAACCTCACCAATACTTCATCTCCCAACCCATGTGCTTTGCAGGACTTTAGTCCAACCTATCTGGCCACCTACCAGGAGGATATTTAACACCTTGTTTAAACTGTATCCCATGCCCACATATGTTTTGAGGAACAGCTTCACCAGCTCCAGTCTCTGCAGCATTTGTGTATCTCCTGTGGAAAAGATCCAATGCCACCTTGTTAAAAGTGAGCACTCTTCCCATTACTTAAAAAAAATAGGAGATATAGCTGTCTTTCCTAACACAGAGAAACAGACACAGACTTAGATGAAATGAAGAGACAGAGGAATATGTCCCAAATGAAAGAACAGGAGAAGACCACAGCAAGAAGCCTAGGCAAAACAGATACAATTAATATGCCTGATAGATAACTTAAAGTAATGATCATAAAGATACACACTGGATTTGAGAAAAGCGTGGAGGCATCAATAAGACCCTTGACAAAGAGATAAAAAGGAAGCAGTCAGAGATCAAGGACACAGTAAATGAAATTTTAAATACACTTGATGGAATAAATGGCAGGCTAGAAGAGACAGAGGAACAAATTAACAAGCTGGAAGACATAGTAATGGAAAGTAATGAAGCTGAGCAAGTGAGTGAAAAATATAAACAACATGTGAAATGAAAACATACTTAGGGGACTCAGGGACTCCATCAAGCATAACAACATTCACCTTATAGGAGTCCCAGAAGAAGACAGAAAAGGAGGAAGAAAATTTATTTGAAGAAATAATTGCTGAAAACTTCTCTAATCTAGAGAAAGAAACAAATATCCAAAAACATGCTGCCTATAAGAGGCTGATTTCAGGCATAAAGCCATATGCAGTTTAAAAGTGAGGAGATGGGGATCCCTGGGTGGCGCAGCAGTTTGGCGCCTGCCTTTGGCCCAGGGCGCGATCCTAGAGACCCGGGATCGAATCCCACGTCAGGCTCCCGGTGCATGGAGCCTGCTTCTCCCTCTGCCTGTGTCTCTGCCTCTCTCTCTCTCTCTCTGTATGACTATCGTAAATAAAAAAAAATAAAAAACAAATTAAAAGTGAGGAGATGGAGAAACATTTATTAAAAAGGCTATCAGAAGAAAGTCAGTATAACAATAGTTAGACAAAATAGACTTTAAAACAAAGAATGTTAGAAGAGACAAAGAAGGATACTATATAATAAGAGGGGCAATCCAACAAGAATATATAACAATTATAAATATTCACCAACATAGGAGCATCTAAATACATAAAACAGCAAATAACAAATATAAAGGTATTAACTAATAGTAATACAATAATACTAGGGGACTTTAACACTCCCACTTACACCAATGGACACATTACCTAAAAAAAAAAAATCAACAAGGAAACAGTGACTTTGAATGACACGCTGGACCAGATGGATTTAATACATTGTTTCAAAACATTCCATCCTAAAACAGCAGAATACACATTCTTTTCAAGTGCACATGAAATGTTCTCTAGAATAGATCACATAGTAGGTCACAAAACAAGTCTAAACAAATTCCAAAAGATCAGAGTCATACCATGCATCTTTTCTGACCACAATGCTGTGAAACTGGAAATCAATCACAAGAAAAAATCTGGAAAGAGCACAAATACATGGAGACTAAATAACATATGACTAAACAATGAATGGGTCAACCAAGAGATCAAATAAATAAAAAATTACATGGAAACATATGAAAATGAAAACACAACAGTCCAAATCTTTGGGATGCAGCAAAAATGGTTCTAAGAGGAAAGTTTATACCACTACAGGCCCACATCAAGGAACAAGAAAAGTTTGGGGGCACCTGGGTGGCTAAGTCAGTTAAGTATCCAATTCTTGATTTTGGTTCAGGTTGTGATCTCAGGGTTATAAGACAGAATCCCAGGTCAACCTTCTTCCTGGACATGGAACCTGCTTAAGATTCTCCCTCTCTCTTTCCTTCTCCCTCTACCCTCCCACTTGTGCTCTATCTCTCTGAAAACAAACAAAAAGTAAGAACAATTTCAAATAAACAATCTAACCTTACACCTAAAGAAGCTAGAAAAAGAACAAATAAAACCAAAACCAAGTGGAAGGAAGAAAATAATAAAGATTAGAGCAGGAATAAATTATATAGAAACTAAAAACAAACAAACAAACAAACAAAAAAACAATAGAACAGATCAATGAAACCACGAGCTGGTTCTTTGAAAAGATCAACAAAATTGATAAATCTGTAGCCAGACTCATTAAAAAATAAAATGACTCAAATATCAGAAATGAAGAGAAATAACTGACACCACAGAAATACAAAGGATTATAAGAAGATATTATGAAAAATTATATGCCAACAAACTAAACAACCTAGAGGAATTGGATAAATTCCTAGAATCATACACCCTGCCAAAACTTAAGCAGAAAGAAATAAAAAATTTGAACAGACCAATTACTAGCAATGAAATTAAATCAGGAATCAAAAGACTCCTAACAAACAAAAGTCAAGATCAGAAGGCTTAAGACAAATTCTACAAACATCTATTCTCCTCAAACTATTCCAAAAATTAGAAGGGGAAGGAAAACTTCCAGATTCATTCTATGAAGTCAACATAACCCTGATACCAAAACCATATAAAGACACCACACACACACACACACACACACACAAATAGAACTAGAGGCATATATCTCTGATGAACTTAGATGCAAAATACTAGCAAACCAAATCCAACAATACATTAAAAAAATCATTCACCATCATCAAGTGGGATTTATTCCTGGGATACAAGTGTGTTTCAATATTCGAAATCAACCAATGTTATATATTATTATCAATAAAAATAAAAACCATATAATCAATAGATGCAAAAAAATCTTTTGACAAAGTACAACATCCAATCATTTAATAACCCTCAAGAAAATAGGTTTAGAGGGAAGATATCTCAACGTAATAAAGTCCTTATATGAAAAATCCATAGCTGATGTCATACTCAATGGGGAACAATTAAGAATTTTCCCCTTAAGATCAAGAACAAGAGAAGGATGTCCACTCTCAACATTTTTATTCAAGTTAGTATTGTCAGTCCTAGCCACAGCAATTTGACAAGAAGAAATTAAAGGGATCCAAATCAATAAAGAAGTAAAACTCACTCTTTGAACATAACATGATACTATATCTCCATCTATCTACCACCTATCTATAGTCATACAGACAGATATGGACAGAGAAAACCCAAAAGATTCCATCAAAAAAGTATTAAAACTGAAAAATGAAATCAGTAAAGTCACAGGATACAAAGTCAATGTACAGAAATCTGCTGCATTTCTATACACTAATAATGAATAAGAAAGAGAAAACTTAAAAATAATCTCATTTATAATTGCACCAGAACAAAATAAACACATAGGAATAAACTTAGCCAAAGAAGAGAAAGACCTGTACTCTGAAAACTATAAACACTGATGAAAGAAATTGGAGATAACACAAAGAAATGGAAAGACATTCCATGTTCATGGATTAAAAGAACAAATACTTTTACCATGTTCATACTGTCCAAAACAATCTACAGATTTAATGCAATCCTATCAAAATATCAACAGCATTTTTCATAGAACTATACCAAACAATTATAAAATTTGTATGGAACCAAAAGATCCCAAAGTAGCCAAAGCAGTCTTGACAAAGAAATACAAACTGGAGTTATCACAATTTCAGACTTCAAGTTATATTACAAAGCTGTAGCAATCAAAACAGTATAGTACCAGTACAAAAATACACACAAAGTCTATGAAACAGAACAGAAAACTCATAAATAAACCCACAATTATGTGGTCAATTAATCTTCCACAAAGGAGGAAAGAATGCACAATGGAAAAAAGACAGTCTCTTCAATGAATGATATTGGGGAAACTGGATAGCAGTACACAAAAGAATGAAATTGGGCCACTTTTTTTATACCACACACACAAACTCAAAATGGATTAAAGTCCCAAATGTGAGACAGGAAAACATAAAAGTTCTTGAAGAGAGCACAGGCAATAATCTCTGATATTGATCATAGCAACATCTTTGTAAATATGTTTTCTGAGGCAAGGGAAACAAAATCAGAAACTATTGGGACGTCATCAAAATAAAAAGCTTCTGTACAACAGAGAAAATAATCAATAAAACCAAAAAACAGCCTACTTAATGGGAGAAGATGTTTGCAAACTACATATCTGATAAAAGGTTAGTATCCAAGACATATAAAGACCTATGCAACTCAACACCAATAAAGCAAATAATCCCATTAAAAATAGGCAGAAGACATGAAAAGACATTTCTCCAAAGAAGACACACAGATGGCCAACAGACACATGAAATGATGCTCATCATCACTTATCATCAGAGAAATGCAAATCAAAACTACAACGAGATATCATTTCACACCTGTTAGAAAGGCTGAAATACAAAATACAAGAAACAAGTGTTGGGGAGGATATGGAGAAAAATGAATCCTCTTGTATTGTTGGTAGAAACACAAACTAGTGCAGCCACTGTGGAAAACAGTAGAGAGGTTCCTCAAAAAGTTAAAAATAGAACTACCTTATGATCCAATCATCACACTACTATTTACACCAAAAATAATAAAACACTTCTTTGAAGGGATATATGCACCCCTATGTTTATACAGCATTATTTATAATAGCCCAACTAGGGAAACAGACCATGCCCATCAATAGATTAATGAATAAAGTTTCTTTCTGTCTCTTATATATGTCTGTCTCTCTCAATATATATATATGGATACATATATATATATATATATATATATATATTCCCACCTATGAATGGATAAAAAGATAAAGAAGATAAAAAAGTTGTATGTAGTGTATGTGTATATATACATATATATAGAATATCCATATATATTACATACAAATACATGGGATATTTCCAATGGAATATTATTCAGCCATAAAGAATGAAATCTTGCCATTTTTAATAATGTGGAGAGAGCTAGAGTGTCTAATGCTTAGCAAAATAAGTCAGGGAAAGACAAATACCATATGATTCACTCATATGTGGGATCTAAGAAACAAAACAAACAAAGGGAAAAAAAGAGAGACAAGCCAAGAAACAAACTCAACTGTAGAAAACAAACTGGTAGTTGCCAGGAAGGAAGTGGGTGATGGGATGGGTGAAATAAGTGATGGGGATTAAAGAGTAGACTTATCATGACGAGCACTGAGGAATGTACAGAATTGTTAAATCAATATATTGTACACCTGAAATATAATGCTATGTGTTAACTATTCTAAAATTAACATTTAAAAACTTAAAGTTAAATGCCAAAAAAAAACCCTATATTTTTCCAAGCAAACTCCTATTTACATTCACTATTTCTACCTCATCACTTTTTGTTCATTTTTCAGTCTCTTCTAATTTAAGTTCCACTCCTAACACTCCATGAGACTGGCCCGTTTTTTTAAGGATGAAATTACCACTGAGGTCTATACCCCACAGACCCTTACTCTATTGGACTTCCATGTCAATTTCTTAGGGCTGCCATACAAATTACTACATACTGGATGGCTAGAAATTACTAATTTCTCCTCTCACAGGTCAGGGATCCAAGAGACCAAATTCAAGATTTGGCACAAGGTTGGTTCCTTCTGGATACTTTGAGGGAGTAACCATCCCGTGTCTGTCTCCTAGCTGCTGGTGCCGCCAGCAAGTTTTGGCATTCCTTGGCTTGTGGCTGCATCACTTCAATCTCTGCCTCTGCTTTCACATTACTTCTCACCATTTATATGTGCCATCTCCTCCTCTTTTTTAAAATTTTACTCATTTATTCATGAGAGAAAGAGGCAGAGACATAGGTAGAGGGAGAAACAGTTACTCTGCGGAGAGCCTGATTGAGGACTCGATCCCAGGACTCTAGGATCATGATCTGAGCCAAAGGTAGACATTCAACCATTGAGCCACTCAAGTGGCTCCATTTCTTCTTATAAGGATTCCAATCATTGGATTTAATCCTATATAAACCTTAACCTTGTAAAACATATATCACACACACTGGTAAAATAATGATAGCCTGAGGTAGGCTCACATGGTCATTTAATCCCTGGGAATGCCTGGGTGGCTCAGTTTGGCTCAGGGTGTGATCCCAGAGTCCTGGGATCAAGTCCGGCATCAGGCTTCTTACAGGGAGCCTGCTTCTTTCTCTCCCTACATCTCTGCCTCTCTCTGTGTGTCTTTCATGAAGAAATAAATGAAATCTTTAAAAATAATAAAAAATAATAAAGCTAATCCCTGGTTTTCAATCCAAATTTGTTCCATTTCATATCTTTGATTTCTCAGTAAATTAAATGTCCATTCACTCAGGGTTGTTTGGTTTAATGCAAAAAATCTTGGAGTAAATGCCTTTTCTCTTTTCCTTAGCACTTTTCCCAATCCATCACAGCTCATTGCCAAGATATGTTGCCTAAACTTTTAATGTGTATTTCAATTCCATTCATTTTCCCAGGCACCACCTTAACCCAAACCACAAGAATTTCTTATTTGGAAGACTGAAAAGCCTTGATAAATAATTTCAATTTCTGCATTCTTATCACCTTCAAATTCATTGTTTTCTATAATAGCAAGCTTAAACTTTGAAATAAAGAAATATAGCATTTAAGAAGCCTGGTTCAAAGCTTTTTAATAGTTTTCTAATGCATTTGGAATAAAATTCCAGGGTTTTTTTTTTTCATGATCTCCATAAATTGGCTTTGCCAATTTCTCCATCCTCATTTCTTACCAATTTCCAAGACCTACTAAGTATATACTGAATTCCTTTTAATTTCTCAAAAATACAGGACATATGAGATCCTTCAACACATTGCTCCCTTGAACTGTAGCATTTTTACTCATTTTTTAAAAAGATTTTATTTATTCATTCATGAGAGACACAGAGAGAGAAGCAGAGAGACTAGGCAGAGACATAGGCAGAGACATGAGCAGAGGGAGAAGCAGGCTCCTCGCAAGGAGCTCGATGCAGGACTCGATCCCCTGACCCGGGATCAAGCCCTGAGCAGAAGGCAGACGCTCAACTGCTGAGCCACCCAGATGTCCCCTTTTTACTCATTCTTTAAATAGCCAAATTTCTATTACGTCTTCAAGCTTTGAGTTAAATATCACCTCCTTCGTGAGGTCTTTTTAAATTACAGAACCACTACCTTGATGGAATTAATCTGTTATATTCTGTTCTGTAAATCAATTTTCTTCCGACCACATATCATAGTTTGTAGTTATGTATTTGTATATTTTCAACTTCTAACTTTGTTTAAAGTTATAGCAGTTAAATATTAAGGGAAGATCTTAGATTGCAAATCAGAATAAATTAATCTTGACCCTGCTGTTAATTAACTTGAGCATGTGTAATTTATCAGTCTTATCTGGTCTCATTTGAAAAAAATAACTTATTTGGACAAAGTGGCTTCCCAGATTGTGTTGTAGCCTAACAATTCTCCCATTCTATGATCCTATGCATACTATGAAACTTTAAGAGATAATCAACCATCTTTCTACCTTATCTGGATACTAATGAAAACTTGGGATGTGGACCTTCTCAAAAGTAGTATATTCAGTAGTTTTTCATGATTATGAGGATAAGTATATGGGTATAATACACTAACAGTGTTTTTTTTTTTCATAAGGCTGGATCTAGGAAAATTTGAAATCTGTGCCTTACAAAAATTGCCCTAGTCTTCACTATTTTATCTCATCAATTTTCAACCATGAATGCCAGATACCCTGTAGCATCTCTCATCCTCAAACTATCTAGGGTCAGCCAGATAATTCCATAAAGCCTGGATCTTTATGAAACGCTCATTATTGTCAGCATCTCTCACACCAAAACATATGTTTCCCTAAGAATTCTTGTCTCCTAAGATCTCATTCAATCATAAATCCAAATTTCCTCTTTCTAAATAGACAATCAACTAAAACAATAAATTAACCTGTGGTGGGTTGGTAGGTTCCAAATGGATTACTCTTTCCAAACAGAATATTTCTATTAGATGAATATATTTTTTGTTCATATTCAATTTCAACAACAAGCAATATTAATTTAAATTACAGTAGTATGTCATACCATTTATTAGAAATTGCTAAGTTAGTCACTTATAAATGTATTATTTTATTTCTATTTTATACATAAATATGCAATATTTTAATTATATATATCTTAGAATTCCTTAATACTTATTTATTCATATTGGAAAAAAAACATGCCGTATGAGTGATATTAACTCTAAACATATAAGGAGGTTTTTATAAAATCTCTTTCTTCCATTTTGGTTCAAAATATAAAATTTCACTTCCAGTAATGACTAAAATCAACAACTTCCTAATATATGGTATCGTTTCTAATAGCATAGATTTAAAATGCATGAGGAGTTTACTGCTTAATAAAAAGATAAAGTATGTTATTATTATATCTGTCAAGAAGACATTTCTTCATGGTTTCCACTTTTTGCCTCTAAAACATACAATTTAAAATAAATACATTTATCCTTATCTTTTTTGTGTCTTCTTTTAAATTCTAGTTACCAATCCATACCTTATTAACTATTATATAAAATTTTCTTTAAAAAATGTTTTTTATGCATTATGTCCATTGGTTTGTCAACATCATTAAGATATATATTATAAAAAACAAACAAAATTCTATTTGGTTGCTATATGTGAGCAAAGAAATTGATTAGGCATTCCTCTTTATTTAAGAGACATATCAGTACATAGAGTTACAGTCTGTCCTCATTTAGTCGTTTCATTTGTAGTGCTCCATATTACATGAGAGCACATCCATTTGAATCTCTTTAATATTCATGATCCTCTCACCAGCCTGAGCAAAAGAGCTAAAGCATTTGATAGCAATCTGAAGAACTTGATTAACAATGTACTAATCATCAGTACCATTGACCTGATTCAAAAATGTTTTCAATTCATCCATCACTTTTATAACCAAAGATGATTGCATTACTTTACCATTTTTTATTTAAATAAAACCCCATGAGCTGAAAATATCAAACTATTTCTACTAAATGCACCTTGTCACAATTTAATTTATTTTTAAACTAAGTTCTGAGTGACCTATAATAAACAATTAGTACTTGAACATAGAAAACCAGAGCACAAGTGGTCTTCTGCAAAATCAATTCACTCTGCCTTCACATCACTAAATGTTAAATTGTGCCAAAGAATTAATTTTGCAATAAATTGTTATTGTTACAAAAAAAATCCAACTAAGGGATATCACTAGGAGTAATTATACATATATCAAAATGCATTGAATGTAGAATGTGAACTATAATTATCCCCCAAATTGCTTATCATTCAAATGTTAATTTTAAGAATTCTATCTTTATAGCCATAACTTATTTTATTTAAAATTTTCATATCTTATTTTTAACACATCCTAAAAATATACTACCAGCATGGTAAATTTAATAATTTAAAAGTATGAACATATTCTAGTGTATCATTTTTGAACTCAACTCTCGGTATTAGGTTAGTAGAAGATGATATAGTGATCTAGAGGTGGAACAAATTACCCTTTGTACCAAAATATCTGAGCACTGGGTCTACTAGTGAGCCTGTGCAGTATCATGTATTTTTTTTAAATAGCACTATGAAATTGAATACATCTGAGAAAACTAGCAGTATCATTCTCCAGACAGACTGAAACATATTTCCATATTAATAGGCCCAAAGTTAGAAATAATTTGGCTATCATCTATGCACACGTTCTTCCATTTTTTTCTAATAGCGTTATAATTTAATATAAACATTAGCATACCTGTTGCAAACTGTGCTTTAAATCATGATTTTGCATTAGTTCAACATTTTTATTCTCTACTTTTTCTCCCAAATGTTTGCAAATAAGGACAATTTAGATATCATTTAGTATAGAGTTTCATTTTTAAAATCATTATTTAAGATGCTAAACCACTGAGAACATTATTATAATAGATTTCAACTTGTTTAGCTTTCAAGATAAGAATCTAATTTCATGTTTTTGTTTAAATTCCAGTTAGTTAATGTACAGTGCAATATTAGTTTCAGGTACAGAATTTAGTGATTCATCACTTACATACAACATCCAGTGTTCATCACAACAAGTGCTCTCCTTAAAATCCATCATCCATCTGGCCCATTCTCCCACCCACTTCCCCTCCAGTAACCTTTGTTATCCATACTTAAGAGTTTGTTTTCTGGTTTGCCTCCCCTCCCCCACCATGTTCATCTGTTTTGTTTCTTAAATTCCACGTGAGTGAAATCACATGGTACTTGTCTTTCCATTACTAACTTAGTTTGCTTAGCCTAATACTCTCTAGGCTCCATTCACATTACTGCAAAGGGCAAGATTTCATTCTTCTTGCAGCTAAGTAATATTCTATTACAAATATATTACATATTAAAATATTTTTTAAATTTTTATTTATTTATGATAGTCACACAGAGAGAGAGAGAGAGAGAGAGAGGCAGAGACACAGGCAGAGGGAGAAGCAGGCTCCATGCACCGGGAGCCCGACGCGGGACTCGATCCCGGGTCTCCAGGATCGCGCCCTGGGCCAAAGGCAGGCGCCAAACCGCTGCGCCATCCAGGGATCCCTACATATTAAAATATTTTGAAAAAATTGACTAGCCTGTATGAGACTAAATTTTCTAATATAATTGGATCCATCATACACAGCGATTTTTAAAATTTCTTTTTTTTTTTAGTTTTTTTTTTTTTAATTTATGATAGTCACAGAGAGAGAGAGAGAGAGGCAGAGACACAGGCAGAGGGAGAAGCAGGCTCCATGCACCGGGAGCCCGACGCGGGACTCGATCCCGGGTCTCCAGGATCGCGCCCTGGGCCAAAGGCAAGCGCTAAACCGCTGCGCCACCCAGGGATCCCGATTTTTAAAATTTCTTATTTAAAACTGTGAGTTCTAGCTTATATAGGGTGTCCAAGATAAAACACTGCCCTTCTATAAAGAGCAAAATGAAGATAATGAAAGCATTAATATTATAATCTTTTTAAATATTAAATGAAAGTGGGTAACTGGACATTTCAGATTAATCTGTCATAACTCTTACTACTTTTCACATTGTTTTATCTAAAGAAGTATAAAAGAAATCTATGAAAAATTAAGCAAATAACTCAATAAACTTTTAACATTTTCCTGTTATTAGACTATGCAATTTTTGCTATGTGTAAATAATGATACTGAATAAAATGTTTTGATAAAAATATTTTCCTTTTACATGATGAACTGGGAAAATAAAGACCAATAATTTTGTGAAAGATGCTTTTAAATAATGAAAATGGTTCATTAATCTAGGCCTCCTTGCTTTTCTAAAACTGTTTTTCCATGATAGATAATTGCCTTGTGGATGACAGACTAAAATCTGAATTTGGGATAAGTGTGTGGCATAAAATGTCCCCAAATACTATTTGTAAAAACCTCTTCAAAGAGGCTGCCATTATATTGCCCTTTTGGTCAAATGACTTGTGGTACTAACCATATGGAATAGAAAACTAAAAATTAGGCAGCCCTGGTGGTGCAGTGGTTTAGCGCCTCCCTTCAGCACAGGACATGATCCTGGAGACCTGGGATTGAGTCCCACATCAGGCTCCCTGCATGGAGTCTGCTTCTCCCTCTGCCTGTGTCTCTGCCTCTCATGAGTAAATAAATAAAATCTTAAAAAAAAGAAAAGAAAACTAAAAATCTAGATGAATCAAAAAGAAAAAAAGAAACTTTAATTTCAGTAGAATTTCCCATTTTTAATGAAAAAAAAAGTTGATCAGGTGGAAATGGAAGATTGAGTTTCCACAAAATAAACCACTATTCTTCCCTCCTTTGCTTTCTTTTGCTTTCATAATATTGGAAGTAGAGATACATACAAGATATACATATGCATATATAAATGAGCATTAATAAAAAGACTAGCATTCTTCCTTAAAAGTTTGAGAACCATTTAGTCTAATGCTGGACAGGAATTGATATCACATGCGTATTACTTAGGTCTTGAAAGTTCAATATGGTTCCAGTAGTTAAGGAAAAAAAAAACAGATGAAAATAAGATCTGAACAAACCAAACCAATAAAAATACCCAAAGGTTCAGGTGGAGCTAAGAGCAGATATTGACAGAATGAAACCTAAGTTGATCTCCATGGATGGGAGTGTAGTATGTGTAGCAATTTCTATAATTCTTACTTGTCTTGGATCTTTTTTATATAGGCCTCTTTCAATACAAAATCTAATTATTCATATGATGAGGTATATACTCTTGGAGTTCACTGATAACAGGTAATCCAGAACTCTAAGCTGAAGCAGACCACTGGACGTTTTTTTCATGGGAGTTTGAACAGCTTTCTTGCTTGCCACCTATATTTGTGTAGGTGATAGCTATATTACCCTTAAAAGTATGACTAATAGAGTCCATTTCTGATAGCTGGAACAACCTTCTCTAAGTTGAAATTTTTAGTTTTGAATAGCTTTGGGGGCATTCAGTAAATACAGCATAAGAGTTTATAATTAGTCTGACATTTCTAGACACAATTAACTTGCAGATTCAAATACTTGATTTACATATATAAATATCATCATGCACTGACAATTCATAATCTTCCTTCGGAAAATGTAACTCTATCATAAGTCATCCTCTGGTGGATATTCATTTAATTCTCCATGTGGCTACACATACACACACTTGTGACATTCAGGAAATCTTCTCTTAATCACTAAAAAATATTGCTAAGCAATAGGTTCTCTGACCTAATAGTCTTGGAAATCTTGTATAACTTTAAGATGTTAAGTCTTCAAATATCTGATTGTAAAGAAAATTTATTAAATTTTATTTTATAGATTCCTTTTATACATTTTCTAATATTGTTCTATTTCTTCACAAAATACATGATCTTTATTAGTTTTAGTTAGATCTTTTAAAATCTAAGTATTAGGAAGTCACTTGTGAATAAACAAAGGTGATTTTCAGTATAGCACTAAAAAAAATGGAGATGTTGAATCAAACTTCATGGTCATTTTTCAAATCCTAAAATATAAATTTATTTCATGATGTCAATATTTGTCGGGGAAATACATGTGATGCTCTATGTATGACTCTGCCAACTGTCTCACATTATTTGCAATCACATTTGCATTTACCTCCATTGTTAAATGCCCAAAATATATATGACAACATCTTATCTGGGAAAGTATATGATTCAGAGAAAAGTAAGGAAAAGAACCATCAAATACAATATAAAAAATAAAATCTGAATTCCATATGGATGGATTGAAACATACCCTCAGTCACTGATATCAAAAAAAAAAAAGACATGCATCTCTTTAGAGCGCAATTGTGTCTAAACCATTTATTTTCCATTATTTTAAGAAAGTGTTGCTTAAATGGTGGCATTTTGTACTGTAAAATGTTTAAATTGAATAGATTTAATTTTAGGTCCAGCCAAATGTGTAGTTGTCAAGCATTTAATGCTGAAATACGGTGCCTTAAGAAATGTTATTTCAGAGCTGTTTGCCTTTTAAATTCTAACACTCTGTATATCTATTTGTCTAGCCGCCATCAAGGAGACATTGTAGCTGGAGGCGTTGGTAGGAAGACGACTAAAGGGCTGCATCCTGTAAAACCCTCAAGTAGGAATTATTGCCTTTCTTGCCTCAGTTCCCAGCTGTATTATGTCACCAAATCACATCACAGTGTAATCAAAGATGAATAAAATATTTTTTTTCTTTACCTTAAATGCTTTTTCTGTCAATTACAATCAAAGGACATGATTTCAGGTCTGTCAGTTTGTGAGGCTCTTTCCTACTGATGACTAAAGCTGTAATCTGCTAAATATAAAATGAATCAGAAAAGTCTTAGAATGATTTTGCTATTAAGAAAAATGGGTTTTTTTTCCTTCCACAGGGGACAGAAAAGTAATTGGTCTTTAAAGAATGAAATCAAAGATGGGTTGGTTTTTTTTTTTTTAAATGACCACTTTTCTTCTCTTTATGCTTTCCTCCTCTGCCTTAATTCTAAATCTCCAGTCGCAACACTGGTTTGTTTTTTCTGAGAAAATATACATAGTACTCTAACCAAAACTGTATAGCTCTTTGTAAATATTTTATTAGCCCCTTGTTTTCATATGTCCAAAACTTTCTTGCCATATTACTGCCAATTAGGTACCCCATAATATTAGCAGTAATTCTGCTGTAACTCCAACTTCTAGGCAGGTTTCTGGCTTGATTACATTATTAACCATAATCAAAAACATTTTCCCAGAATGATTTTAGCTTGGTAGTAGGGATTGCTTCCTTTGATCTTCTTAGCGTTATTTTACGATAGGTTGCTCCTCATTTACACTACAAATGCTGGCAAAAATGAAAGTGGTATCTCTGCTAGCAATGCCTGATAAAGTATAATAACTGGTTCAGCAGCCTCTGTCAGCTGCTTTCATCGATGAAAATCAGGTTGTTTATAATGGGGGAGAAAGGCTTAGAATGTAAATGCTTGCCATCATGAGAAGCTATATAGAACTTGTCATGAACTTCTGCCTCTATCCTCAATTAAATTTTTATTTCTATTTTGAATTATATTCATGTATTTTCACAATTAAGACACCTTCCCCGTGTGTTACACCAAATATCACTCTTGGTGCTCATATCCAGAATTACTATTAGGAAATGTAAGAACATACATGCAATGCATACAGATCTTAATTCATTATCTCCCAAAGGTCTCACTCTCCCCTAGCCAGCTCTATCCTTTATTTTACATTACTATTTTTCATCAAAACAAGAAATACATAGTTAGAAACATCCTAAGACCACATATCAACACAAGCTATCTCTTTAGGATGGGAGAGAAGAAATCACAGACACCTGTTATCCAGTATTTTCCTGTCATTCAGCATACACACACACACACATAGCAGAATTACCAGACTGAGAAAAAAGTGTGGAATCAAGTACTACACATAATCTGGTGATAAATGTAAGCATTTAGTGCCATTTCTTGTTCCAGATTCCAGTAAATTCAAATCATTTTAAATAATATGCCATACACTGAGTAATAATCCCAAGTGCTTTCCAAGTACTCTGGCAAATGAAAGAATCCCGATGCATTACAAAAGAAATCTCTGCGAAAGTCAAAGAACAAAATTCTGCTTGGATTTTATTACTGGCTGTGGGTTCTTGAAATTAACTTTAAAAAATCATTTTTCATGTATACATACCCCCCAAAGCACGATGAGAATCAGACCAGTTAGCAACCCCGCTAGTTACAAAAGCTAAAGAAATCATACAACATTAGAGCCACAAAAACCTTATGACCCCTGCTCTCATTTCACAAATGAAGAAAGGATCAATGTGCCTGATACAAGGCAGAAGAAAGCTGTTGTGAACAGGCCTAGATCAAGGATTCTGTGAAGCAAAACAACTGCCTGAAAAAGTGTCATATCAAGCTTCATACTTAAATAAAAGTGTCTAGAAAAATGAACTTGACTTTTTTAAATGAATTTTAAGTACACAATATCTATATAGTACTGAAAAACAAAGCATTTCATACAAAACTAAACGATAACTACCAACTCAAATTTCAGTCTCCTTTTTTCAACTCAACCCCATCTAAAACAAAGAAAACATACTGCATCAGAATACTTTGTTTCCCTCAAGATTGTGTGTGTGTGTGTGTGTCTGTGTGTACACCCACTGGGTAGAAGATTTTACTATTTGGAAGGGGATCTGAGTATGATCTCCAAGTCAGAATCTTAACAATGGATTAAAACCCAGTATTGTGCCTAGAGCCTGATGATAATAAGCAAAGGACACACCATTTGGCAGGAAACCTTTGATAATTGTATAAACAAAGGTCATTTTTATGCATGTACACATGCTGCTCTCTACACTACTGAATTCAAATCCTTTTTTCAATGTTTTATAGGACTTTGAAAAAATTTATTTAATTTAGAAGCAGTATCCTTATCCATATCTAGTGAAGGTAATATTGTCTACCCCCTCAGTTCCTTTTAGAATTGAATAAAATTAAATACCTAGGACAGTGCTCAGAACATAGTATTTACTTAGAAGATCACTTATATCTTGTAATGAATTATCTTCTTTTCCCATGGAAATGGCTACTGGAAGGATGAAGAAACAGTCCCTGATTTTATCCTTACCATTTTACACAGTCTCTAATGTACGGACAGGTACTCAAAAACTTTTGATTGATTGGCTTCCTGGATAAACAGGTGGTTTATGTGTACACGAGCCTAGTCAAGGGGTTGGGGAGGGGAGCTAGTAATTATTTGGTAAATTTGATCAATTTATTGATAGAGAGTCCTAAATATTACTTTCTCCTTAAACATTTTATCAAAACAAAAACAAAAAAAAAACATTTTATCAGTATTTCTAAAACTTTTGTTCTTCATCTACACCATCTGCATGGGTTTTGCTATACTACATATTATATACATGGGTGCTTCTCAAACTTTCACCTTATGAAAACAATATTCATTCAACTCTCCTGATTTCACTCGCCAGACTGCTTGAGAGCAGAAGTAAAGGAAGAGAGAATTACTTCTGTCCCAACTGCACCCAGGTTTCCCGCGAGCCGAGGTGATCACTGGTAACCCATCATGACACACCAGTCTCACCAATTGGGCAGGAGGTTCTGACTACTCTCCTTTGCCTAATATTACTTATTAAAATAACTCTAAATATTGTTTCCAGTTAACCTTATCTTAAGTACTAATATGTGTGAAATCAGTATTTTTTTGTTAGAAAACCTTAAGAATCTTGATGGCTTAAAACAACTTGAATTTATTCCTCATCTATGCTGCACATACGCTGAGGGCTAGAATGTTCTCCAGAGCCTCTGTTGCATGTTGTCTTCACTCAGGGACTGAGGCTGAAGGAGCTTCTTAGATCTGGAATGTGCCTAATCACTGTGTTAGTAGGAAGACACCGTAGTGGATTGCATGTTGGTTAGTAAAGTCTTCTGCCCCAAATTTATTGGACAGAGAGGTCTAGTGGCCATGATGAAAATCAAGGCTATGAGGAAATGCAATCCTATATCCTGACAGGAGGAGACTGAAATACTGACCAACAGTCCTAATGACTAATCTTCATTTCTTTTTGTTTTCCTTCTTGAAATATGATGGAGACCTTACCATAACAGGGTACACATAAACAATTACATATCAAAGATAAGAAAATCAGTTCTTTTATAAAAGAGGTTTTCAGAATATAACAATGTTCCTTCAGCCTTTATGTACAAAGACAGAGAAATGTTGTTGTAACTCTGCCGCGAACTTCATAGCTATTATTTGCAATGTCAACATTTTATTTCCATTAGCTTTACTTTTCACTGTTTTAGGCAACTATCATTTACAAACTCCAAATCTTTAAATTTCTAAGTGTCTTCAGGATAATCATGCATGGAAGCATCCTCCGGTTTTCTAAAGATACTATAAAATTCCTTCAGCTGAGAGTAGGCTTGTGCAAGCAAAGCATGCGGTTGCTCCAATGCATCTCATTGAGCTACAACGTATCTTGCAATGGCAGATGCAGCTGCCCCTCGGTCCCATGATGGGCATAGCACAATCACAGCCTTTTCACTGCTTTCACTGTGATATTACCACCAGTCAGCTGGTGATCCCACCTTGCAGAAGCAGTGAACTATATCCAAGTAACTATCTAGTTGAGGCTAGAGTAGTCTGACTGGTCAATAAAGCGTAAGTCACCTGACAAAGCCATACAGGTTAGAGGTAAACAAATAAATGCAATACAAATTAACTTAGAGGAAAAATTATTATAAATAGAAAGGAGTCAGGGTAATATCTGTAGTAGTAGTTGTTGTTGTTAAGTATCCAAATAGGGGCTGGCACAGCATCACATAGCAAAATATCCAGATATTTTATTGAATGTTTTGCTTTTCATTTGGATGTTTTAATGTTTCCCTGTCGCTTTCTGTGGAAATTACATAAAAATAGCATATTCTCTATCCCACATACAGGGTTTGCACTGACAGGTGGCAGGTGGAAAGGCAACTCTAAAAGGAATGTGCCCCTATATTTCTAAATGCCCTGTGGCATACCTTGATGATTCACAGTATGATACAAGAAATGTGCCCTAAATCTTCAATATGGCAGCTGATTTCCATTCTATACACAAAGCAGATATGAGGCATGGAGACCTGATGGAACATGCATCTTTCAACCTGGTAAATGCGGCTAGATTAACCAAAATATTTTAGAACAGCCAATCATTTTAAATGCATTGCTTGCCATTGCATAATTATTTAATAAACCATATAACATACAACTGTTATTCAGTCACAGAGGCCCTCTTCACACTGCACCATATGGCTAATGGCTTCGATCGCACATCACACCATACTGAGAATTCCTTCTCATCATACTGTATTGGCTACAGACTCAGTTTGTGGCTAATGTGTGTGTTACCCTTTCACTGCATGTTTATTTTATGAGATGGTGGTGTCTGTTTGGTATTGATTCTAAGATGATAAACTACTATTTTTAAAACTTAACTAGAAAATCACCTCAATGTTCATTTTCCAAGATGGATTTTTAAGTATAATTTGTATCCTTTCCCCAGTTCTAACTCTAAATTCTGGCTTTTTGCATCTTGATAAATATCAACAACGGAAGTCTACATTTATTATAGTGTCACTGGTAGATGTAAAAATCCAGACATATGTAAATTGTCTATGGGCATCATTTAAGGACATCTAGCTGGTAGATTTCTTCTCCATATCTACTGCAGGGCAATAGAAAGGGTCTGGGAGTTCCAAATAATTTAATTTCGAAAATTGTCTTTCCACATCCAGTCTTCAAGAGCACCTCAGTGAGCCTCTCATAGCAGCTTTTTAGTGAACATCAGCACATGTCGGGATATCCCAGATACAGGTCTCCTGTGTTTTTGTTTTCCAAATGAACACTAATTGAATAATACATATTTTTGGTTTTGAAAACAGAATAAGGAAAAATGTGAGATTGAAAACTGATGTTATTTTTGCAACATTTCAAAAATAATACCAAATATTTGGTCAATTTATTAAGATTTAACAAGCATATGAACTGATTTTTTTTTAACTTTCCAGACCAGATGTTTTGACACTGGTCTTATAAGATGATATGGATGGGAGGGATGAAATTATCTCTGGGTGTAAATAGAGTAGCTATCTTATCTGAACAAAAAACTCAAAGTAAAAAGCACATGAACAGCATCACTCTCACTTTGCCTGTAAATAAAAGAAAATATTTTGTTTTGTTTGGGTTTTTTAAAAGATATAGTTTGCAATTTCACATTAAGAAAGCCCATTTCTGGTTGACAAGTTTTCTGTTTCTAAACATGAGGAATGTTGCAAGTTAGGAAAAAAATGTTTACCCTCTTTGAATTTAATCAAAATTTGTTGATGGCAGAAATTAGCATGACTGGTGCTTAGCGGAAAATCAAGATGATTACTCCTAGCATACCCCAGCTTTAAAGAACCCAACGTGTTCATTTTGTATTTCAGCCAACATAATTTTATAACAGTTTGGCTTCTACGATATTTCAAGGATGAGCAGAATAAATGAATAAGTTTTCCTTGTTCAAAGAGGAATCATTTAATGATAATCAAACTGCTTTAGTTTGAGAAACAAGCTTCATATTCATAAAAAGTTATATAATAAAGCCATAGAATTAGATGGACAAAGGCCTATCAAATTAGAAAGCAAAATAAAGCCAGTATAATTTTCTTAGATTCAATAGAGCATTCTTACCTTGTCGGGCCATCTAATTGCTGGGTAAAATTACATGTGTTTGTATGTTGTTTTATGGTCAATCCTAAAACTCAAATATATCCAATTTTATAAACAGGGCTCCAAAGTGAATCTTGCCTCATTTCTGGTTATAATATCTCAGAAAGCCTTTGTGATAGCTCAGTAAATTGTAAACTCCACTTTAAAAAGACTAAAAATCACAAAAGCTACCAATATTATCCAACTATACAATCCACCAATTAAAGCACTTATTTTTCACAATTCAACCTTTTTCTACATGACTCTTATTACAAAAAAATAGATATGTAGTCTAAATAATTTATTTTCAAATACAACCAGCTTTGCTAGATAGAGTATGTTCTACCTAATTCACATATGGGCAGTGGGGACATGATTTAAGACTTTGATCCTCTATTTTTAAGAAGTTTTGCCACTTCCTTTCATCTGGCTATTTTTTTTCTTTCCTTCTAAGTAGTCAATAATGAGAAACAAAATGGTTAAGTGTCAACTCCTTCCCTGGTTCTTTGCTTGAAGGAATGAAGGAGGTGTTTAGTTTTTCTTAGCCCTCCTCTCCAAGTACAAGAGAACTTGCAAAAATCACATAATAACATAAAAGAAAGGTTTGGGTGACTTGTCATCAGGGATGATTTGTTTATTATAATTTCTTTGATTTACAGAGACTAAAGATGAAGTTTCTACTATGACTAGAGAAGCACCCCAGCTGAGTCCCTACCACTGGGCTACTGCCTAAAATTTGTAAGGGCTGGCTTCTTGGCACCATATAATTTCATTATGCCCAATCCTATAGAGATGCTGGGTGTGCAAGGGCACCAGGATGCCCATACTAAATCAGTTGTTTCAATGCACCTAATAGTACCCTAGTGCCCAGGAAGTGCTAATTCACTTCACATGAGTGAACAGTCTACTTCCAGATAGCAGTTTACCCACCCAGGCTCACCATAGGATTGGTCCATTATTAATAAGGCTTTTGCTTTAGTTCACTCCCACAATGAGTCCTGCCTTTGATGCACCATTTTCATAGTCATTGCTTTGTGGTTTGGTGCATTGATATTAAGGTCTTTTTTTCTTTTAACTAGATACAAAATTAGAACATTTCAAGTGAGAAAATCCATTCATCTGTAACACAGAGCAAATTTATAACCATTCAGTTGCTTTTGATTCTTCTCCAAGGTTCCTCAGGCATTTCTAGTAAATGACACCTGGGGAAAGAATAGGTCCAACATGCTAAACTCTCCACTGACTACTGTACACAAACTCGCACAAAGATACTGAGCTTTAATTGCTTGTTAATAAGTTTTTTTTAATTGACCTACTCTAGTTTGGTGTATTCTGTGTTATCTTTTGTTTGTTTTATCCAGAGGCCATGCTGTGATATTGCCTCAATGAACCAAAGACAGGGAAATACACACCCTGGATATATGTAAACTAAAACAGTTGGCATTTCTCTCTCCTGATGATTTTCGTTCTTTGTAAAGCTGCTAAGAAATTTTTGAAAAAGACTCCAAGAAAAGCAAAGTTAGAAAAAGAAAACTTACTACTACAGATTATCTCACATATCCATTTCTTCACTTACTCCTGTAATTAAAATATTCTATTTCTATATTTTAGCAATGTTTATATTCAAATGTACACTCTCCAATGATATTTTGAATAAACAACTAGTTTTTAATCTTTTTGTTAGTGTTTTAGAGAAAATTAGACTTTCTTAGGAGCAGACATCCAAGCCAATGGGTTAAAACACTGTAAACACACAAATTCTGCAGTGGGCTTTAAACTTAGAAAAATGACATTTTCTGTCCACTTCAATTAGAGAAAATATTTTGTATATTAGAGCACTCTGCCAGGTAATGTAGCATATTTTGTATTTGAGTTTGCACCATATTTTATCTACTTGCATATAGCTGTGAATATATCTACAGCAAACATTCATTTTTTGGGAGATGTATTTGCAAGGACAGTATGAAATGGGGAAAATGCAAAATCTGTCTGATATAGGGAAGATACCCAACTGTGAGGAACGTGAGAATGGAAATATATGAGGTGTGACAATAAAGTAATAAAACTAATTTCCTTGTGTGGTTCATAAACTAGCTCTAAAGTCAATTCCATGAATGGAGTTCCAAAAACGCTCTGAGCAGTGGCAACCCTGTGGAAATCAGTGTATCAGCTTCCCAAGTCTAGTGCTAAAAGGCGCAGCACACATGTGAGTGTTAATATTTCTGTATTTTTGTAAAAACATATGTGCACTTAAAAGTCATCTTTTTTTTAAAACAATGTTTATTTATTTTTTATTTATTTATGATAGTCACACAGAATGAGAGAGAGGGGCAGAGACACAGGCAGAGGGAGAAGCAGGCTCCATGCACCGGGAGCCCGACGTGGGATTCGATCCTGGGTCTCCAGGATCGCGCCCTGGGCCAAAGGCAGGCGCTAAACCGCTGCGCCACCCAGGGATCCCAAAAGTCTTATCTTTTGAGGTCCTTTGGGTCTATTTTTCTTTTCTGAAATTTCATGACAAACTCATTAGAAAGTTCTTTAAAATACTCGACAAAGCTTTAAAGCTCCAAATATTTTCCACTCACATTGTGTATAGCATGGTACATTCTGGCAAGATGAGGTTGCATAAAAGGCTATACTTATTTTATTTATCTCAACTTATTTATCAGAGATATGAATAGTCATTTTCTTTGAAACATTTTAAGCAACTTGAGAAGGATCCATCAAGAAGTATCAATGGACCAAGAAGAATCCCAATATGCAATAAAGTTTCCAGAAAAAAACTACAGGTAAGGAAAAAGAAAATAGCATTGCCGTTCTCGATTACGATTTGTGTTCCAAAGTGACTTCAAATGAATTGTACGTTAAAAATGCAAAGTATTATTTCACAGCTCCTTTGAATTTCAAGAGCTAAATCTTAAAATTTAATCTATTCTGATTTAACTAGGAAACAAGGTATGTATTGTACTTTTTATCAGAAGCAGAAGTTGGGGCTTATTCAATTCTCATCACATTTGATAAAGTGACTTTATGAAATTATTGCTGACAGTTTCATTCACAAATTGTGCTTTAAATCCAGAAGAACATCCAATAGTTTAGAACACAAGTAAGAAAGAACTTTTGCTCATATCTAATTTCGATAAAAGAATTCTTTCCTAATCATTACCAACATCAGTTAAGGACCAGAATTCACTATGTCCAGACCAACATGTTTGATGTGTCATGTCAGAGGTGGAAGAAACATTTCAAGTTATAAACCTCTAGTTTTCAAGTAAGAAAACCCAGAACCCACCATGTGACTTATTCAGTATCCCACAACAAGTCAGTGGCAGAGCCTGAGTTAAAATCCAGCAGTATAAGCACCCTGTGACCAATGATAGTCTAATCTGCTTATATGAAGTAGTCACATTTATCAAAGTCCAGCTCCTCCTCTCTGGAAGGAGCAGTTGGGCATAACCAGCTGCAAAGCCTTCTGGCCATTGATCAGTTTACTAGTTACAAAATGATTTGGCTATGGTCCCCACAGATACTGGGATATAGCCTGAAATGGTGCTACCAAAATCCAGCCCATTGTGAATAGTTGTGCTGTTTGGCTCTGCACAAGGATATCTGACAAAGTGGGTGAAGGCGAACTCAAATTCAGCCTGTACTCTGTGTGATAGTTCATTTTATTGCATCAAGTTGGCTCGGCAATGGTGCCCAAATATTTGCTCAAACACTATTCTGAATGTTTCTATGTTTTACTGGATACGATTAACATTTAAATCAGTGGATTTTGAGTAAAGCAGATTCCCCTTCATAATGCCAGTGGGCCTTGTCCACTCAGTTGGGACATTTAATGAAACAAAGACTGACCACTCCCCAAAGGAAGAAATTCTGCAAGCAGACTGCCTTTGGACCTGAACTGCAATTCTTCCCTGATTTTCATCCTACCAGCCTGCCACATCAGATTCTAGACTCACCATGCCTTTTGCACTGATGTGAGCTAGTTCCTTAAAGTAAATCTATGTATCCACATTTATACCCTGTTTGTCCTGTTTCTTTGGAAAACTCTAATACATTTTGCTCACCAGTCTAGATGAAAAAGTTTCTTTTTTCTAACTCTCATAAAGGTAAAATAGGGGCTACCAAAAGGCCTATCTTTCCTTCACTATCATTTACTTTTTACCCAATAACTAATAGTAAACTAAACATTCAGGATTTATTCAAGGTAGTTCCTAAGAATGCATTTTTAACATACTAAAGAGAGTTCAAAACATACCCTTGAAAGATGCCTTGGAGACTCAGGATCACCTATGACACAACTAAATTAGAAAAAACCGGAAGCTGCCGTCAGATGATAAATCTTTCCTTGTAGGTCCCAATTCCCTTTTCCATTCTGAGGCTTTGACCTATGACTTTTGCATCCCCTCTCAACTCTGGCCTCTCTTGTAGACTGCTCTATTTCCTATAGTTCTGATACCTGTATGACTGCTATTCAGACAATTATGTTTGTAGTTCTATCCCTGGACTGCATTCTAAATCTAAACAGCTCAGTTATGACAGCTCAACAGAAAGGCCCTAGTTTCCTCTCTTCACAAATTTAGGTTTTGGGCCTGTGGAATTTGCTATGTATTTATTAACTCATATTACCCCAGCCTACTTTCTATAATTGTTCCTCAATAAATTATTAACATTAATTTATTAGTAATTGAAGCACGTTCCAATTCCATAAAAGTAAAGTATAATTAGAGCTAAGTAGGATCTTGAACCATTTGATTTTTCTGTTTTGAAGCATATTGGGTACAAAATATTTTCCTTTCAAAAATTATACATATCAAAATTATTTTAACTCAGTAAAAATGAGGTAGTTACATTCTATTAATCAGTGTGATAAAAAGAGGAATTTCATAAGTATAATTATGATAAAAAATTCTAATGAAAAATTCCAAGGGAGAAGATACATATTAAGGCACACTAGCAAAATGCAGGCTAGAATATATAATACTGTATGTGAATTTTTATGGGGGGGAGGGGGTAAGTTTTAGTCAAGAAACCAAACCACATGCAATTTTTATTACTTTTTTTGTTTTCTATGTCATAAATATAAAAATATTCTCACAGATATATTTCTTTTTAATTTTAAAGATCTTTCCAAAATATTATATGTTATAGGATATGTTCATGGTTTACTTTACTGGTAGAGGAATGGTTGGATAAAGGAAGAAGAGAGAGATTTTTTACACAAAGACTTCTCTAGTTAAAGAAATAGATAACCCACATTTAGTGGAACCCTACCAGCTCTTCCTCCCTTCTAAAGCCTTTCCAGGCTGCTTGGACCCTAGACTTTTGACTGCAGTACAATTCAAGTTTATCTTAGTTTGAAGCTCACTCCTTCACTTCGCTGTTATATTTCTATGCATATAACCTTCTCATATCACTAGATTCTAGACTTTTTCAGGGAAGGAATTATGTTCCTAAGAATTCTTTGTAGGGGTACCTGAGTGGCTCAGTTGATTAAGCCTCTGACTCTTGGTTTCAGCTCAGGTCAGGATATCAGGGTTGTGAGATTAAGCCCCGCATCAGGCTCTGCACTGGGCATGGAGCCTGCTTAAGATTTTCTCTGTCCCTCTTTTTCTGCCCTTCCCCCCACTCACATGCTCTTGCTCTCTCTCTCTCTCTCTCTCTCAAATAAAATCTTTTTTTAAAAAAAGAATTCTTTGTATCTTGTACATGACATCTTCTAACTGAACTGTCAATAACTGAGGACCTCTCTTTTCTTAAGGGCAATGTTGACCCTATGAGATCAGTTTTCTGTTTTGAAGAGTAATGTCAACAACGAGTAATTTCAATTGGATTTGGTTAAACTAACAAAGAATCCATACTTGGTCTTCCAGAACCACTTAAGCTTGCCAAATTGAAGTATTGCAGTAACAAATCCAATAAGCTGATATCATCTCTATTCATCCTCCTCATGCCTCTCTGGTAGCACAGAACTAAAGCTTTTACAGATCAAACTTAGAAGAAACTAGCAATAGTAAACAGATTTTTTTAACTCTGCCAGCCAGCAATACATATTCAGTTTCAATATTTATCTTAATAACTTTCACTTTGTAATAAGTTTCTAGCCTTCTGCAAACAATTCTCTGTATGTAGCCTTCAGCTGTCACCCTCAGATCTGACTCTTCATTTAAATTAGTTTTTATATCAGTTGCATTTCTATACACTAACAATGAGACAGAAGAAAGAGAAATTAAGAAATTGATCCCGTTTACAACTGCACTACAAATCATAAGATACCTAGATATAAACCTAACCAAAGAGATAAAGGATCTGTACTCTAAAAACTACAGAACACTTATGAAAGAAATTGAGAAAGACACACAGAGATGGAAAAACTATTCCATGCTCATGGATTGGAAGAATAAATATTGTTAAAATGTCTATGCTACCCAGAGCAATCTACACATTCAGTGCAATTCCTATCAAAATACCATCAACATTTATTACAGAGCTGAAACAAATAATCCTAAAATTTGTATAGAACCAGATAAGACCCTGAATAGCCATAGGAATGTTCAAAAAGAAAACCAAAGCTGTTGGTATCACAATGCCCAATTTCAAACTATATTACAAAGCTATAATCATCAAGACAGTATAGTATTGGCACAAAAACAGACACATAGATCAATGGATGGAACTGGAGGGTATTATGCTGAGCAAAATAAGTCAATCAGAGAAAGACAATTATCATATGGTTTCACTCATATGTGGAATATAAGAAACAGCACAAAGAGGGAAAGGAGGAAAAACTGGGAAGTATTCAGAGAGGGAGACAAACCATGAGATACTCTTAACTATAGGAAGCAAACTGAGGAGTTCTGGATGGGAGGTGAGTGGGTGGTGGGGGTAATTGAGCGATATAATGAGCCCTGGGTGTTATAGGCAACTAATGAATTACTGACCTCTATACTGAAACTAATGACGTACTTTACATTGGCTAACCAAATTTAAACTAAAAAATTAGCTTTTATACATCTTCATTTTACAATAAAACAAAACAACAACAACAAAAACTGACCACAAAGGGACTCACTCTCATTCAAAAACATTTTGATACAAACTTTTGAAATTTAAGTTTCTGTTTGTTTCCCATAGAGTTTGTTAGATTTATATTCCTTTTCCTTAAGTCTTAAGCAGGATAGAATTTTTCTCCTGATTCACCTATGATTCATTCATGTATTTATTTTTAAAGACATTTATTGAACACAAGCTATGTTCCAAGTACCATGCTACCTTTGGGGAGATAACTATAAACAAGCCAGTTAGCCCCAGTCCTCATGGGACTACAAAAAACATGATAAATTTGATAAACAGTGATATATCAGCTTTGGAGCCTTATAAAAAGAAACAAGGCCGTAACATATGCAAAATAATAAGATACTTTGAATTAAATTAACACAGTAGTTTTAATTAATATGCAAGCTGAATGGAACTAACATTAGAATATGAGATTTTGAAGTTCTGCTCAAAAAGATACCCACTCACAGGACTTATGACAGAACCAGTACTAAAATTCTTCTTTTCTGATAGATTTCATTACCTGATTAAATGGGACAAGGATAAAGCCTAGAACGGTGTCTACTCAAACCCAGTTCAGTCATACATATTCCATTTCCCCCTTTTCTACCTCATCTCTGACTTACTCCAGTGCTCTGCCTTGACTGAAAAGAATAAACCACAAGAATAGTATTACTATTTACCTGTGGCTCAAATAAAAAAAGATCTGTCCCACAATTCCTGCATGATTTAGAGATTTCTTTTACTTGATATTTTCCCCTTTGTATTTGTTGAAGGAGAGGAAACATGTTAACATCTCTTACAGAAGAAATTTCAACCAGAAAAAAAGATTTGAGAAGAAAAAGAAGAAGTTACACTTTCCTCTCTGAATCACATATTTGAAACAATTCTACAAAATAACTAGTCTCCCAGCATTGCTCAAGAAAATTATTAACTGAGTTTAAATAAAAACTACTGCTATCCACAGAGTCATTCCTTGCAAATCACAAGTCTTCATCTATATAAAGACCCCCTGTCCATTGGAAGGGCCACAAATTGCCTCTCAAAATAAACTTTCTATATGTATTTTAAGTCAGAACATTTTAACCACACACCCAGATATAAGATAAATACGTTATCCCAGTTTCATGTGAGGCAGTAAGACACAGCAAAACAGAAGTTGATTTGATGTGTACAGATTTACAATCTATGGTTTATCCCACAACAGGAATCTAAATGCATGCCTCCTTAAAATTCCATTAAATGGAACCAAAACTTAGGTCAGAAACCCTAATTATATCCTTTATAATTTAAAACCCTTTATAAACCCTAATTATATCCTAATATATCCTTATATCCAAAAGGATATAATTACATTTACAACTTAAAAGGAAGTTGCAAACTCATTATAACTTCCAAGTTAATAATTTTGTTGACAAAATGGTATGAGTGGGATTTTTTATGGGTACTTTTTTATTGTGCTAAAAGTGCTTAAAATTGTTAAGATGGTCAATTTTATGTTAAATATATAGGCATTGTTGTGTAACAGATAATCTAGAACTTTTTCATTTTGCAAAACTTAAATACTATATCCATTGAAAAGCTTTCTTTTCCCCTTTTCCCCTTCCCTCCAATCCCGGGAAACGCCACTCTATTTTCTATTTCTGAGTCTAAATACTTTAGGTACACCCAAAGATGTAATCATGTAATTGTTATCTTTTTGTGACTGGATTATTTCAGTTTGTATTATGTCAAGTTTATCCGTGCTATAGTATACAACAGAATTTCCTTTTATAAGGCTGAAATCATTGCAAAATCCCATATCGTGAAGACTTTCCCCTATGTTTCCTTAGGAGATTTATAGTTCTGGGTCTTACATTTAGTCTTTTATCACTTTGAGTTAATTTTCGTATATGGCATAAAGTAAGGGTCAAACTTCATTTTTCTTGCATGTGTGAATCATTTACCAGCACCATTTTTTTTAAAGAGACCATCTGTTCCCCAGTGTGTAACCCTTGCACCTTTATCAAAGACCCATTTGAATACGGAAAGGTTTATTTCTGGGCTCTTGATTCTGTTTCATTTGTCTACAGGACTGTCTTTGCTCCCTATTTGGTTCCACTGGTCTATGCATCTGTCTTTGCACTAATAACAGATTGCATTGATTACTATAGCTTTGTAATAAGTTTTGAAATTGGGAAATTCCAGGCTTACAGCATTGCTTTTCTTACTCAAAACTACTTGGGCTACGGAAGGTCCCTTGAGATTTCATATGAATTTTAGGATGACTTTTCAATTTTTCCACACAAAAAAAGCCATTGAGATTTCAAGACTGCGTTGGATCTGTGAGTGGCTCTAGACAGTGTGAATATTTTAATATTAAGTCTTCCACTCCATAAAAGCAGAATGGAGTTCTTTCCGTTATCTTTTAATCTTCTTCACTTTCAGCAACATTTTATAATTTTCAGAATACAAGTCTCTCACCTCTTGGTTAAGTTCATTTCTACATATTTTATTATTTTTGAAAGTATTATAAATAGCATTGTTTTAATTTTCTTTTCAGATTATTGTTAATGAATCAACATAACTGATTTTTGCAAGTTCATTTTGTGTCCTGCAATTTCATTGAATTTGTTCATTCATTCTAATTGGTTTTTTGTGTGTAATTTTTAGGAATTTTACACAGAATATCATGCCATCTATAAACAGATTATTTTACTTCTTTCTTTCCAATTTAAATGCTTTTGTTTCTTTTTCTTGCCTAATTGCTCTGGCCTGTGCTTCCAATACTGTGTTGAATAGAAGTGGTAAGAGTAGGCATATTGTTTTTTTGAGAGGGACAGATTTAAGTTTTAAACCAGTGAACATGATGTTAGCTGTGAGCTTCCTATATGTTGACGGAATGTCTTCTGTTCCTAGTTTGTTGAGTGTCTTTATAACACACCTCATTTCATTGCATTTCACTTTATAGCACTTGACAAATACTGCATTTTTTATAAATTGAAGATTTGTGGTCACCCTGCGTTGAGCAAATCTATCAGTGCCATTTTCCCATAGCATTTATTGCCTTCATTACTGTCACATTTTGGTAAGTCTCACAATATTTCAAATTGTTTGTGAATATTATATTTGTTATGGTGATCTGTAAACAGCAGCTTTGATGTTACTATTATAATTGTTTTGGGTCATGATGATCCATATCCATATAATACAATGAACTTAATATTGTATGTGTTCTGACTGTGCCACTGACCAGTCATTCCCCCATTTCTCTCCTTTCCTTCAAGCCTCTCTATTCCCTGAAACACAACATTGAAATTAAGCCAATTAGTAATGCTATGATGGCTTCTAAGTGTTTAAGTGAAAGGAAAATTCACATCTCTCACGTTAAATCAAAAGCTAGAAATGGTTAAGCTTACTGAGGAAGGCATGTTAAAACCCTAGGCCAAAAGTGAGGCCTCTCACACCAGTTAGCCAAGTTGTAAATGCAATGGAAAAGTTTTTGAAGGAAACTAAAAGTGCCACTCCAGGTGGCAACTGAGCTCTTGGGTGGCTTAGTTAGTTAAGCCTCTGCCTTCAGCTCAGGTCATGATCCCAGGGTCCTGGGATGGAGCCCCACATGGAGTTCTCTGCTTCTCCCTCACTCTCTGCCTCTCCTCCATGCTTGTGCACTCTCTCTCTTTTTCTCAAATAAATAGATTAAAAATCTTAAAAAAAAATAAAAGTGCCACTCCAGTGACCATACGAATGACGGAAAGAGAAGCAGCCTTATTGCTGATGCGGAGAATGTTTTAGTGCTCTGGATAAAACAGTAAGCCAGCCACAACATTTGTTTAAGCTAAAGCCTAATCTGGAACAAGACCCTCACTATCTTCAGTTCTATGAAGACAGGGAGATGATGGAGCTCCAGAAGAAAAGTTTGAAGCTAGAAGATCTTGGTTCATGAGGTATAAGGGAAGAAGCCATCCCCATAACATAAAAGTGTATGGTAAAGCAACAGGTGCTGATGTAGAAGCTGCAGCAAGTTATCCAGAAAATCTAGCTAACATAATAAAGGTGGCCACACTAAACAACATATTTTCAATGTAGACAAAAGAGCCTTATATTAGAAGATGCCACCTAGGACTTTCATCGCTAGAGAAGAGAAGTCAATGACTTCAGAGAGGTTGAATCTCTTAGGGGCTAATGCAGATGGTGACTAAGTGGAAACCAATTTATCATTCTGAAAACTCCAGTGTGCTTAAGAATTATGCTAAATCTACTCTGCTTGTGCTCTATAAATGGAACAACAAAGCCTAGATGACAGCACATATGTTTACCATCTAGTTTACTGAATATCTTAAGCCCACTGTTGAGACCTATTGCTCAGAAAAAAAATATTTCTTTCAAAATACTCCTTGACAATGCACCTCATCACCCAACAGCTTTTTTTTGTTATTGCTTCAAGTTTTCGTTTAAATCCATTAGTTAACATATAGTGTAATATTGGTTTTAGTAAAATTTAGTGATTCATCACTTATATTTAACACCCAGGGCTTATCACAAGTGATCTCCTTAACCCCCGTCACCCATTTAGTCCACCCCTTTCCCACCTCCCCTCCATCAACCCTCAGTTTGTTCTCTATAATCAAGTCTCTTCCGGTTTGACTCGCTCTCACCCTTTCCCCTAAGTTCATCTGTTCTGTTTCTTAACTTCCACTTATGAGTGAAATCATATGGTATTTGTCTTTCTCTGACTGATATGTTTTGCTAGCTCCAATGAAGATGTACAATGAGATGAAAATGTTGTTGCCATGCCTGCTAACACAACATCCATTCTGCAGCCCATGAATCAAGGAGTAATTTCCACTTTTAAGCTTTATTATTTAAAAAATACCTTGTGAAAGGCTGTAGCTGCCAGAGATAGTAATTCCTCTAATGGATTTTGGCAAAGGAAATTTAAAATTTTCTGGAAAGGATTCATCCCTGTAAATGTGAATAAGAACATTTGTGATTCTGGAATAGAGGTCAAAATATCAGCAATAGGAATTTGGAAGAAGTTGATTCCAACTCTTATGGATGACTCTGAAGAGTCAAAACTTCAGTGAAGGATGTAGTAGAAGTAGCAAGAGAACTAGAACTAGAAGTGGATCCTGCCGGTGTGACTAAATTACTGTTATTTCTTGATAAAACATTAATGGATGAGGAGTTGCTTCTTATGGATGAGCAGTGGTTTCTTGCAATAGAATCTACTCCTGGTGAAGATGGTGTGTAGCTTGTTGAAGTAACAAAAGATTTAGAATATTATTTAAACCTAGCTGATAATGCTGGCATGATTTAAGAAACTTGACTCCAATTTTGAAAGTTCTATTGTGGGTAAAATGCTATCAAAGAGCATAACATTAAAAAAAAGAGCATAACATGCTACAGGGAAATCATCTGTGAAAGGAAGAGTCAGACAATGCAACAAACTTCACTATCATCTTATTTTTAAAAACTGTCACAGCCACCACAGTCATTGCAACAAACCAACCATCACCCTGACCAAACAACTATCAACATTGAGGCAAGACCCTTCACCAACAAGATTAGAATTCACTGAAAGCTCAAATGATAATTAGCATTTTTAACAAAGTATCTTAAATTAAGATATATACATTGTTCTTCAGAAATATTATTGCACCCTTAATAGACTACACTATAGTGAAACATAAATTGTATATGTACCAGAAAAGAAAAAAAAATACTTGTTTTATTGTGATATTTGCTTTATTGTGGTGGTCTGGAAACCCACAATATTTCCAAAGTATGCCTGAACTATGAAAGAACATTGAATTTTGTCAAATGCTTGTCCTGCAGCAACTGAGATGAACATGTGGTATTGTCCTTCATTCTTTAATGTGGTGTATTACATTGATGATTTTCATATGTTCAATAATCCTTACATTCCAGAAAGAAATCCCACTTTGTCACAGTGTATAATCCTTTTAGTATGTTGTTAAATTCAATTAGTTAATATTTTGTTGAGGATTTTTGCATCTATGCTCCTCAGGTATATTGACCTTTAATTTTTTTTTCTTGTATTTTTTTTCTGATTTTGATATCAGGTAATGCTGGCTTCATCAAAAAGCATTTGAATTGTTCCTTCTGCTTAAATTTTTTAGAATAATTTGAGAGAGATTGATGTTGGTTCTTTACACCTGTGAAACCATCTAGTCCTAGGCATTTTTTTTAAGATTTTATTTTTATTTATTAATGAGAGACAGAGAGAGAGAGAGAGAGAGAGAGCAGCAGCAGCAAGAAGCAGGCTCCATGCAGGGAGCCAATGTGGGACTCGAACCCGGGTCTCCAGGATCAGGCCCTTGGCTGAAAGCGGTGCTAAACTGCTGAGCCACCTGAGCTGGCCCCTCGGCATTGCTTTGCTAGGAGTTTTTGGTTACTGATTCAAACTCCTTACTAATTACAGATTTTCTATTTCTTCATGATTTAGTCTTAAGTTGTATGCTTTTAGAAATTAACCTATTTCTTTTAGGTTCTCTCATGCATTGGCATATAATTTTTCATAGTAGTCTCATGATTCTATTCATTTCTGTAGTATCGGTTGTAATGCCTATTACTAATTTTTGTCTTTTTTTAGTCTTTTTTAGTCTTTTTTTCTTACCTAGTCTGCCTAAGGAATTTATCAATTTTGCTAACCTTTTCAAAAAACCAACTCTTGAATGTTTTCTATTGGTCTTTTATTCTCTATTTCTTCTCTGATCTTTATTACTTCCTTCCTTCTGCTAATGTTAGGTTTAGTTTGTTCTTTTTCTATTTTTTTTTTTAGTTTCTTGAAGTCCAAAGTTAAGATACTTATTTGCAATCTTTCTTGTCTTTCCTTTTTTTTTTCTTTCTTGTCTTTCCATTTTCATTAGTCTCAGGGCATTTTTAAATTTCCCTTATAATTTCTGCTTTCATTCATTGGTTTATCAAGAATGTATTATTGGAGGTGCCTGGGTGGCTCAGTAGGTTAAGTGTGTCTGCCTTTAGCTCAGGACATCATCCCAGGGTCTTGAGATCAAGCCCCACATGGGGCTCCCGGCTCAGTAGGAAGCCTGTTCCTCCCTCTCCCTCTGCCCCTTCCCCCATTTGTGCTCTCTCCCTCTAATAACTAAAATCTTTTTTAAAACATTAATTTAAAAAAAGTGTTTTGGGGCACCTGGGTGGCTCAGTCAGTTGAGCAACTCTTGACTTTGGCTCAGGTCATGATTTTAGGATCCTGAGATCAAGCCCCAAATCTAGTTCCATGGGCAGTGGGGAGACTGCTTGAGGATTCTCTCTCCCTCTCCCTCCTCTCACACTCTTCTCACTAAAATAAACAAACAAATCTTTTTAAAAAAATAAAAAAAATTTTAAACTATTACTTAGTTTCCACATATTTGTGCATTTTTCTGGGCTTTTTTTGGGGGGGAGGATTTTTTTGGTTTGTTTTGGGGGGTAGAGCCTTCATTCCATTGTATCAGAAAAGATATTTGGTATGATTGCAATATTCTTAAAATTGGTAAGACTTGTTTTGTGGACTAAATATAATCTCTCCTGAGGAATGTTCTGTGTATCTTGAGCAGAATGTATTCTGCTATTAAGTCGAATTTTCTATATAAGGCCTTATTAGGCCCAATTGGTCTATAGTTTTGTTCAAACTGTCTGTTTCTTTACTGATCTTCTGACTTGTTGTTCTACCCATGATTAAAAGCTGAATATTTAAATGGCCTTTTATTACTGTGTTACTATTTTTCTTCAATTCTATCTATGTGTGTGTTACATATATTTAGGCGTTGTGCTACTATGTGTATATATGTGTTATGTTTTCCTGGTAAATTGACCCTCTTAATAGTGTCCTTCTTTGTCTCTTGTGACAATTTTTGACTTGGAATCTACTTGTTTGATACACATATGGCCACTCCTGCTCTCTTGGTTACTATTTGTATGGAATATCTTTTTTTACCCTCTTACTTTCAGACTACGTGTGTTCTTATATCTAAAGTTAGTTTCTCTCTCTCTCTCTCTCTCTCTCTCTCTCTCTCTCTCTCTCTCTCTCTCTCCCATAAATAAAATCTTTAAAAAAAATAAAGTTAGTTTCTATCCTCAGCAACTAATCAGTCATAAGGGACAAATAGACAACAATAATTACAAGGTACTTCAATACCCTACGATAATCAATGAATAGATTGTCCAGACAGAAAAATCAATAAGGAAATGTAACTGAAACAAACTCTACAACAAACAGATTAAATAGACATATACAGAACATTCCATCTGAATGAAGCAGAATACATATTCTTTTCAAGTACATATGAAATATTCTACAGGATAGATCATGATAGGCCACAAGTTTTAGCCAATTTAAGAAGACTGAAATATTGAAAGTGAACGAACACTTCCCAATTCATTCTACAAAGTCAGCCTTACTTTTATATCAAAACCAGGTAAATGTACCATAAAGAAAGGTTCAGACCAATATTCCTGATCAATATAGATACAAAAATTCTCAATGAATTATTAGCAAATGGAATTCAAGAATACATTAGGAGTATTATATGCAATGACCAAATGGAATGCATCCCTGAGATGCTGGGATAGTTCAACATATGAAAATCAATAAGTATAGTATATCATATCAATAAAATGAAGGAGAAAAAAATCACAAAATCATCTTAAGAGATATAGAAAAACATTTGACAAAATACAGCATCTTTTCATGATAAAATCCTTTAACAGACTATACATAGAAGGAACATAACTCAACATAATAAAAGGCATATATAACAAACCCATAGCTAACATTATACTTAGTGGAGGAAAATTTAAAACACTTCCTCTACATCAGGAACAAGGCACAGATGGCCATTCTCAGCACTCCTATTCAAAAGAGTACTGGAAGTTCTAGCTAAAGCAATTAGTAAAAACAAAAGAAAAGGCACTGAAATAAAAAAAAAGAAATAAGATTATAATTATTTACTGATTATATGATCCTAAGTACAGAAAATCCAATGAATCAGTCAAAAAACTGTCAAAATTAATCAGTGATCTTAGTAAGTGGCAGGATATAAAGTCAGCATATAGAAAACAATTGCACTCCTTTACAATAATGAAAAATTATCTGAAAAATAAAGTCATCTCATTCACAATAGCATGAAAAACAATAAAATAATTAAAAATAAATTTAGCCAAGGAAGTGAAAAATCTATAGAATGAAAATTACAAACTTTAGCAAAAGAAATCAAAGAAGGCATGAATGAGAAAAGATCTCATATTCATAGATCAGAAGAATTAATATTGTTAAAATGGCCATTCTACCTGAAACTATCCACAGATTCAATATAGTCCCCAACAAAATACATAGGCACTCTACATAGAAATAAAAGAAACAATTCCAAACTATGTATGGAACCACAAAAGACCTTAATTAGCTAAAGCAATCCTGAGAAAAAAAACAACAAAGCCAAAGGTATCATGCTTCTAGATCTCAAACTATGCTACCAAGCCATAGTAATACAAACAGTTCAGTAGGTACATCAACCAATGGAACAGAATATAAAGCCCAGAATTAAATCCCAGCATATACATTCAACTAATATTTAAAAAGAGATGCAAGGATAGTCTCTTCCACAAATGGGACTGGGAACACTGGAGAAAATGCTGCACAATGAAAATTAGATCCTACCTCATACTATTCACAAAAATTAACTCAGAATGAATCAAAGACTTAAAACTTAGATTTAATCCCATAAACCTCCTAGAAGGAAGCATATGAAAGAAACCCATTAATATTGCTCTAAGGAATATTTTTAGGGGGACAATGCCAAAACACAGCAAAAGAAAAAAAAAAAAAAAACAAATGAGACCATGACCTCAAAAGCTTCTGCACAGTAAAAACAATTAACAAAATGAAGATAGCCTACAGAATGGAAAGTTTTTTCAAGCCATATATTGGATAAAGGGTTAATATCCAAAATATATATATAGAACTCAGTCAACTAAATAACAATCTTTTTTTTAATAAATTAATTTTTATTGGTGTTCAATTTACCAACATACAGAATAACACCCAGTGCTCATTCGGTCAAGTGTCCCCCTCAGTGCCCGTCACCCATTCACCCCCACCCCCCGCCCTCCTCCCCTTCCACCACCCCTAGTTCATTTCCCAGAGTTAGAAGTCTTTATGTTCTGTCAATCTAATTAAAAAATAAGAACAGAATAGCACTTTTCCAAAGAAAACATCAATATGGCCAAAAGATGTATGAAAAGATGCTCATCACTAATCATCAGGGAAATCTAAATCAAAACACAAAGAAATATCACCTCCGATCTATTAAAAGGGCTATCATCAAGAAGATAAAAGGGAAGTCCTGGTGACGATGTGAAAGACAAACCATACATTGTTGGAGAGAATGTATATTGGTCTAACCACTATGGAAAACAAAGTGAAAGTTCCTCAAAAAGTTAAAAATAATTTTACCATATGATCCAGCAATTCCACTTTTGGATATATTCCCAAAAGAAATAAAACATGTTTCCCCAAGCTATAAGCACTACCATATTTATTGCAACATTATTCATAGTAGCCAAGAGACAGCCCAAATGACTATCAACAGATGAATGGATAAAAATGAAATGGTACATATAAACAATGGAAAAGGATTCAACTATGAAAGATAAACTTCCATTTATGACAACATGGAAGGACCTTGAGCATATTATGCTAAATGAGATGAGTTAAATTAAGACAAGTACTATATGAGATCACTTATATGTGAAATCTAAAATAAACTTGTAAAAGCAACTTAAAATGGTTACCTGGGGATAAGTAGAGGAAAGATAAAGAGGGGTGGTGTTTAAGTGTACAAATTTGTAAGGAGTAGTAAATAAGCCATAAATACCTAATGCACTGTATAATAAATATAGGCAATAATATTGTACTATAATTATGTAATGTGATATATACTACTATATCAATAATCACATGACAATATATAAATGTATCAAGATAACACTTTACATATTAAACTTATGTAATGTTGGGGTGCCTGGGTGACTCAGTTGGTTAAGCATCTGCCTTCTGCTCAGGTCATGATCCTGAGGTCCTAGGATCAAGCCCCATGTCAGGCTCCCTGCTCAATGAGGAGCTGGCTTCTCCCTCTGCCTCTGCCCCTCCCCCAGCTTGTTCTTGTGTTCTCTCACACTCTTGCACGCGCTAATAAAATCTTTTTTAAAAAATGTATACAATGTTATATCTTAATAAAAAATTAAACTCCAAAAAAAAATTAAACTCCAAAAAAAACCCAATGATATAATAAACCCCAAAACTAATGAATACACTTTAAACTAGTAAATCATATGCACATAAATCATATCTCAGTAAAACTGTTACAAATATTTTTTAAGTAAATCGCAACTTCTGAGGAAAATGGTGGAGTAGGAGGACCTTAAAGCTCACCTCCTCCTGTGGACACAACTAGATAACATCCACAGCAGAGTAAACAACCCTGAAAGCAACCCAAAGACTAGTAGAAGACTGTCCATAGCTAAATATAGAGGAGTCAACATAAAGAGTGTAGAAAAGGGGGTGCTTGGGTGCCTCAGTCAGTTAAGTGTCTGACTCTTGATTTTAGCTCAGGTCATGATTTCAAAATCATGAGATCAAGCCCTGTGTTGGGCTCCTTTCTGGGTTGGAGCCTGCTTAAGATTCATTCTTTCTTTCTTTCTTTCTCCCCGCCGGCCCCTCCCACCCCCGCACTACAACAATCCCTGCCCCCACCCACTAATACTCACACTTGTGCACTCTCAAAAAAAAAGAAAGAAAGAAAAAGAAAAAGGAAAAAGGAGAGTAGGAAAGGGAGACATGGTAGGGAACTAAAGAAACCTACAGGACTATCACATGTCCACTGGACGGATGGAAGCCACAGGCACAGACAGAGGGAAGAAACAGACTCATACCAGGGACCCTCCATAGGGAAGATGAATCCCCATAACATTAGGCTTTGAAAACCAGAGGGGCCAAATTTTTTGAGTTCTTACAATCAGCATGCCTTAACACTTGGAACTTTAAAAATTAGTGAGCTCTTTGGAGAGCCAGGAGGGTGAAAAGAAACTGAATCCCCACCCTTAAAGAGACAGTACAACCAAGAGCCCTATGGAGATGCAACATAGAAGCAGCAGTTTGAAAAATGCCTAGGGAATACATGAGGGAGATTTGTTTACTAATCTCAGGGCATGAATCAGAGGGACAGGAACCATAGGGAGACTTCTCCAGGAACAAAGGAGATGGCAGATACCACTTCCCTCCCACGCCCCAATATAAACCCAAGGATACCTGCTGGAACATGGATGATACCAACACTCACTATGTAGCTTGCTAACAGCATGGCCCACCCTCCATGTATTCCTATGGACATGCCAACAGTAGCCAGGCCTTGGTTCCAGGTCTCCTCCCCCAGCAGACCTTCACAAACCTTGCTAAGACCACACATCCTGCTGCCATGGGCTTCTGAGCATTCACATCCTCTAAAACAACTTGCCTTGTCCCTGGCAGATGCATGTTTCCCCCCCACCAGTGCCAATCCCATGTGCTGGCCTCCATGCTCTCCTGCAGTTCAGTCTATGTATTTCTGCCAAATGCCTGGTCTGACTCATCTTAACCCCATGGTGACCCCAGACTAGCCCACTAAAAACACAGAGACCAAGCCCTGCCTACAACTGGCAAAGAGAGCCATTGCAGATGACTGGCCTAAAGGAAAGCAGCTCAATCACAACAGCAAGGGACACAATACATATAGAAGACACACCGCCGAAGCACAGACTCTGGTGAAAAGGCGACATTGCACTGCAGGACCTCTTCTTCACAAGGCCACTATTTTCAAGAGCAGAAGACAGCTGACTTTCCTAACACAGGGAAACCGGCACAGAGAGTTAGACTAAATGAAGAGATAGAGGAATATATCCCAAATGAAAAAAACAGGACAAAAATCACAGCAGAAGACCAAAACAAAATGGAGATAAGTAATACACCTAATTGAGACTTTAAAGTAATGGTCATAAAGATACTCACTGGCCTTGAGAGGAGTGGAGGTGACCTCAGTGAGGCCCTTACCAAAGAGTGATAAAACATTAACAAAAAAAAAATCAAAGATGAACTCAATCACTGAAATTAAAAATACACTGGGTGGAATAAATAGTAGACTAGAGGAAGAAAACAGATCCACAATCTGCTTCCATTTCCACAGAGAAATGGAAAGCAATCATGCTAAACAGGAGAGAAAAAATAATAATAACAAATGAAAAGAGACTTAGGGAACTCAGCAACACCATCAACCATAATAACAGTCACAATATAGGGAAGAAAAGATTATTTGAAAAAGAGGGAAGAAAAATTATTTGAAAAAAATGATAGCTGAAAATTCCCAGATCTTGGGGAGAAAACAGAAATCCAGATTCAGAAGGCACAGAGGAACCCAACCCCCAAACAAAATATCAAGCCAAAAAGGTTCACACCAAGACACATAGTAATTAAAATTACAAAAAGTAGTCATAAAGAATTTTTAACACAGCAAGAGAAAACAATTACATACAAGGAAAACCTTAAGACTATCAGCTGACATTTCTGCATAAAGCTTGCAGGCCAGAAGGGAGTGGAATGATATATTCAAAGTGTTGAAAGAAAAAACTGCAGCCTAGAGTACTCTATTCAGCAACGCTATCATTCAGAGTAGAAGATATAGAGTTCCAGACAAATAAAACTCAAAGGAATTCATGACAACTAAACCAGTCCTACAAAAAGTGTTAAAGGAGACTTGTTGAGTGAAAAGGAAAGACCACAAACAGTAGTAAGAAAAGCAGGGAACACAAAAGTGGTAAAAATAAGTCAAGGGATTCACAAAATAAAAGGACACAATGTATGACCTCATATGCCTAAAACTTAGGAGGAAGGGGAGTAAAATATGGTTTCAAACTTAAGTAATCATCAATGTAATATAGATTGCTATACGCAGAAGATGTTATATACAAGCGTAACAGTAACTACAAGTCAAAAACCAGTAATAGACGTGCAAAAAAACAAAGAGAAAGGAATCCAAGTATATCACTAAAGAAGGCCAGCTATTTATGAGAGGACAGAAGAACTACACAATAATTATAAAACAAGTAACAAATGGCAATAAGTGCATACTTATCAATAATTACTTTGAATATAAATGGACTAACCTCCCAATCAAGAAATGCAGTGATAAAAAAGGCAAGACACATCTGTACGTTGCCTACAAGAGACTCATTTCATACCGAAAGACATATTCAGATCAAGAAATGCAGTGACAAAAATGAATAAAAAGGCAAGACACATCTGTACGTTGCCTACAAGAGACTCATTTCATACCTAAAGAAATATTCAGATTAAAAGTGAAGAGATGGGGGACACATGGGTGGCTCAGTGGTGGAGCACCTGCCTTTGGCTCAGGCCGTGATCCTAGAGTCCTGGGATCAAGTCCCACTTCAGGCTCCTGGGAAGGAGCCTGCTTCTCCCTCTATGTTTCTGTCTCTCTGTGTCTCTCATGAATAAATAAATAAAATCTCAGAAACAAAAAAGTGAAGGGATAGAAAAGCATTAATTATGGAAATGGAAGTAAAATGAAAGCCAAGGTAGCAATACTTATATCAGAAAAATACACTTTAAAACAAAGATTGTAACAAGAGGCAAAGGAGGATGTTGTATAATAATCAAGGGAACAATCCAACTAGATAAAATAATTATAAATATTTACACATCCAATATGAGAGCACCCAAATACATAAAGCAGCTAATGACAAACATAGTAATTAATAGTAATACAACAGTAGGGGACATTAACACCCCACTTACATCAATGGATAGATAATCCAAACAGAAAACCAAAAACAAAATAGTGGCTTTGAATAATACATTGGACTACATAGATTTAATAGATTCATTTAGAACATTCTGTTCTAAAACAGTGGAATACACCATCTTTCCAAGTGCATATGGAACATTGTCCAGAATAAATAACATACTAAGCCACAAAACAAATCTAAACAAATTTAAAAAGTTTGAAGTCATACCATGCATCTTTGCTGACCATAATGCTATGAACTACAAATCATCCCAAGAAAAAAAAAACTGGAAAAATACAAATAAACGGAGGTTAAGTAACATGCTACTAAACAATGACCAGATCAACAGAGAAATCAAAGAGGAAGTCAAAAAATACAGGAGACAAATTAAAATGAAAACATAAAATCTTTGGGATGCAGCAAAAGCTGTTTTAAGAAGAAAGGTTATAGTTTTTAGGGTATAGATCCTTTACCTCTTTGGTTAGGTTTATTCCTAGGTATCTTATGCTTTTGGGTGCAATTGTAAATGGGATTGACTCCTTAATTTCTCTTTCTTCAGTCTCATTGTTAGTGTATAGAAATGCCACTGACTTCTGGGCATTGATTTTGTATCCTGCCACGCTACCAAATTGCTGTATGAATTCTAGCAATCTTCAGGTGGAGGCTTTAGGGTTTTCTATGTAGAGTATCATGTCATCGGCGAAGAGGGAGAGTTTGACTTCTTTGCCAATTTGAATGCCTTTAATGTCTTTTTGTTGTCTGATTGCTGAGGCTAGGACTTCCAGTACTATGTTGAATAGCAGTGGTGAGAGTGGACATCCCTGTCTTGTTCCTGATCTTAGGGGAAAGGCCCCCAGTGCTTCCCCATTGAGAATGATATTTGCAGTGGGCTTTTCGTAGATGGCTTTTAAGATGTCGAGGAATGTTCCCTCTATCCCTACACTCTGAAGAGTTTTGATCAGGAATGGATGCTGTATTTTGTCAAATGCTTTCTCTGCATCTAATGAGAGGATCATATGGTTCTTGGTTTTTCTCTTGCTGATATGATGAATCACATTGATTGTTTTACAAGTGTTGAACCAGCCTTGTGTCCCGGGGATAAATCCTACTTGGTCATGGTGAATAATTTTCTTAATGTGTTGTTGGATCCTATTGGCTAGTATCTTGTTGAGGATTTTTGCATCCATGTTCATCAGGGATATTGGTCTGTAATTCTCCTTTTTGGTGGGATCTTTGTCTGGTTTTGGAATTAAGGTGATGCTGGCCTCATAGAACGAGAGTATAGAACACTTCTGAAAGAAATTGCGGAAGACACAAAGAGATGGAAAAATATTCCATGCTCATGGATTGGCAGAATTAATATTATGAAAATGTCAATGTTACCTAGGGCAATTTACACGTTTAATGCAATCCCTATCAAAATACCATGGACTTTCTTCAGAGACTTGGAACAAAGTATCTTAAGATTTGTGTGGAATCAGAAAAGACCCCGAATAGCCAGGGGAATTTTAAAAAAGAAAACCATATCTGGGGGCATCACAATGCCAGATTTCAGGTTGTACTACAAAGCTGTGGTCATCAAGACAGAGTGGTCCTGGCACAAAAACAGACACATAGATCAATGGAACAGAATAGAGAACCCAGAAGTGGACCCTGAACTTTATGGTCAACTAATATTCGATAAAGGAGGAAAGACTATCCACTGGAAGAAAGACAGTCTCTTCAATAAATGGTGCTGGGAAAATTGGACATCCATATGCAGAAGAATGAAACTAGACCACTCTCTTTCACCATACACAAAGATAAACTCAAAATGGATGAATGATCTAAATGTGAGACAAGATTCCATCAAAACCCTAGAGGAGAACACAGGCAACGCCCTTTTTGAACTCAGCCACAGTAACTTCTTGCAAGATACATCCACGAAGGCAAAAGAAACAAAAGCAAAAATGAACTATTGGGACTTCATCAAGATAAGAAGCTTTTGCACAGCAAAGGATACAGTCAACAAAACGAAAAGACAACCTACAGAATGGGAGAAGATATTTGCAAATAACATATCAGATAAAGGGCTAGTTTCCAAAATCTATAAAGAACTTATTAAACTCAACACCAAAGAAACAATCCAATCATGAAATGGGCAAAAGACATGAACAGAAATCTCACCGAGGAAGACATAGACATGGCCAACATGCACATGAGAAAATGCTCTGCATCACTTGCCATCAGGGAAATACAAATCAAAACCACAATGAGATCCCACCTCACACCAGTGAGAATGGGGAAAATTAACAAGGCAGGAAACCACAAATGTTGGAGAGGATGTGGAGAAAAGGGAACCCTCTTGCACTGTTGGTGGGAATGTGAACTGGTGCAGCCCCTCTGGAAAACTGTGTGGAGGTTCCTCAAAGAGTTAAAAATAGACCTGCCCTACGACCCAGCAATTGCACTGCTGGGGATTTACCCCAAAGATACAGATGCAGTGACATGCTGGGACACCTGCACCCCGATGTTTCTAGCAGCAATGTCCACAATAGCCAAACTGTGGAAGGAGTCTCGGTGTCCATTGAAAGATCAATGGATAAAGAAGATGTGGTCTATGTATACAATGGAATATTCCTCAGCCATTAGAAACGACAAATACCCACCATTTGCTTCAACGTGGATGGAACTGGAGGGTATTATGCTGAGTGAAGTAAGTCAATTGGAGAAGGACAAACAGTGTATGTTCTCATTCATTTGGGGAATATAAATAATAGTGAAAGGGAATATAAGGGAAGGGAGAAGAAATGTGTGGGAAATATCAGAAAGGGAGACAGAACATAAAGACTCCTAACTCTGGGAAACGAACTAGGGGTGGTGGAGGGGGAGGAGGGCGGGGGGTGGGGGTGAATGGGTGACGGGCACTGAGGGGGGCACTTGACGGGATGAGCACTGGGTGTTATTCTGTATGTTGATAAATTGAACACCAATAAAAAATAAGTTTATTAAAAAGAAGAAGAAGAAGAGAAGAAGAGAAGAAGAAAGGAAGAAGGAAGAAGGAGGAGAAGAAGAAGGAGGAGAAGAGAAGGAGGAGAAGGAGGAGAAGAAGAAGGAGAAGGAGAAGGAGAAGAAGAGGAAGAAAGAAGAAGAAGAAGAAGAAGAAGGAAGAAGAAGAAGAAGAAGAAGAAGAAGAAGAAGAGAAGGAGGAAGGAGGAGGAGAGAGGAGGAGGAGGAGGAGGAGGAGGAGGAGGAGGAGGAAGGTTATAGGGCAGCCCCGGTGGCGCAGCGGTTTAGCGCCGCCTGCAGCCCAGGGTGCGATCCTGGAGACCTCGGATCGAGTCCCATGTCAGGGGGACTCTGTATGATGCCTGCTTCTACCTCTGCCTGTGTCTCTGACTCTCCCTGTCTCTATGAATGAATAAAATCTTAAAAAAAAAAGAAGAAGGGAGGTTATAGCAACATAGGCCTACCCCAAGAAGGAAGAAAACATTCAAATAAACAATCCAAACCATGTATCTAAAGGAGTTAGAAAAAGAGGACCAAAAAGAAACCCCCAAGCCAGTGGAAGGAAGCAAGTAGTAAAGATTAGAGCAGAAATTAACATATAGAATTGAAATAATAAAGATTAAAGCAGAAATTAACAAAATAATAATAAATTAACACAATAAATATTGTGAAAACACAATATAACAAATCAAAGGCCAAAAAAAAAAAAATCAAAGGCCAGAAGCTGGTTCTTTGAAAAGATTGACAGCATTGAGAAATCTTTAGCCAGACTCAAAAAACAAAAACAAAAAAAAAAAAAGGAGGGTGGGAGGACTCAAACAAAATCAAAATGACAGAGGAAAAATAGCAACTGACACCACAGAAATACAGAAGATTATAAGAGAATACTACGAAAAATTATATGCCAACAAATTGGACATCCTAAAAGAAATGGATAAATTCCTAAAAACATAACCTCCCAAAACTGAATCAAGAATAAATAGAAAAGTTTGAACAGACTGATTACCAACAATAAAACTGAATTATAATGCAATAATTCCCAACAAACAAAAGTCTAGGACCAGGGGAACTTGGAGAATTCTATCAAACATTTTAAGAAGAACTAATACTTACTCTTCCCAAAATATTCTAAGAAATAGAAGAGACAGGATAACTTATAAATTCATTCTACGAGGTCAGGATTACTCTGATAGCAAAAGCAGATGAAGACACTACAAAAAAGAGAACTACAGGCTAATATCTCTGATAAATATAGATGCAAAAATCCTCCACCAAATATTAGCAAACCAAATTGAATAGTACTTTTTAAAAAATCATTCACCACAATCAAGTGGGATTTATTCCAGAGACGCAAGGGTAATTCAATATTTGTAAATCAATCACCATGATACATCACAATAGGAGAAAGGATAAAGACCACATGATCATTTCAGTAGATGCAGGAAAAGTATTTAACAACATACGACATCCGTTCATAACAAAAAACCCTCAACAAAGTAGGCTTAGAGGAAATATATATGAAAAATCCACAGCTAACATCATACTCAACAAAAAAGTGACAGCTTTCCTCTAAGATCAAGAACAAGATAAGGATGTCCACTCTCACCATATTTATTCAATATAGTACTGAAAGTCCCAGCCACAGCAATCAGACAACAACAAAAATAAAGGCACCCAAATTGGCAAGAAGGAAGTAAAACTCTCACTATTTGAGGATGACATGATAGTATATTTAGAAACCCTAAAGACTCCACCAAAAAACTACTAGAACTTATAAATGAATTCAGTAAGGTCACAGGCTACAAAACCAGTGTACATAAATCCATTGTGTTTCTATACACTAATAATGTAGTAGAAAGATAAATTAAGAAAATTGCACCAAAACTGATACCTAAAAACAAACTTAATCAAGGAGGTAAAACCTGTACTCTGAAACCTATAAAATATTGATGAAAGAAATTGAAGATGACATAAAGAAATGGAAAGATGTTCCATGCTATGCTCAAGGATTGGAAGAAAAAATGCTGTTAAAATTCCCATACCATCCAAAGCAGTCTATAGTTTTAATGCAATCCAATAGCATTTTCACAGAACTAGAACAAATAGTACTAAAAAATGTTTGTAACAACAAAAGACCCCAAACAGCAAAAGCAATATTGAAAAGAACAGAAGTGGAGGTATCACAACCCCTAACTTCAAGACATATTACAAAGCTGTGTAATCAAAATAATATGGTAGTTACACAAAAGTGGACACATAGGGGCGCCTGGGTGGCTTAGTTGGTTAAGCATCTGCCTTTGGCTCAGGTCCTGATCACGAGGTCCTGGGATGTAGCCCTGCAACCGGCTCCCTGCTCTGCAGGGACCCTGATTCTCCCTCTGCCCTTGTGCTTTCTTGCTCTCTGTTAGATAAATAAATAAAATCTTAAAAAAAATTAAGGATGACACATATAGTAGAATGGACTAGAGAACCCAGAAATAAATCCTTGATTATATGGTCAATTAACCTTCAACAGAGGAGGCAAGAAAATACAATGGGGAAAAGGCAGTCTCTTTAATGAATGGTGCTGAGAAAACTGGACAGCTACGTGCAAAAGAATGAAACTGGACCACTTTATTACACCACACACAAAAATACTTAAAATGGATTAAGGACCTAAATGTGAGACCTAAAACCATAAAAAAATCCTTGAAAAGAGCACAGGCCATGATTTTCCTAACATTGGCCATAGAACATTTTTCTGGAAATGTCTCCCAAGGCAAGACAAACAAAAGCAAAAAATAACTCTTGGAACTACATCAAAATAAAAAGCTTCTACACAGGAAACAGTGAACAGAACTAAAAGACAACCAACTGAATGGGAGGAGATATTTGTAAGTGACAAATTCTAAAAAGAGTTAGTATCTGAAATAAAGAACTTATACAACTGAACTCCAATAAAACAAATAATCCATTTGGAAATGGGCAGAAGACATTTCTCCAAATCTGGTATACAGATGGCCAACTGACACATGAAAAAATGCTCAACATCACTCATCATCAGGGAAGTGCAAATTAAAATTACAATGACATATTAGCCCACACCTGACGGTATGGCTAAAATCAAAACACACAAGAAACAAGAAGAGTTGGCAAGGATGTGTAGAAAAGGAAGCCCTCTGCACTCTTGGTGGGAACGTAAACCAGTGCAACCACTGTGGAGAACAGATAGTGGTTCCTCAAAACATTAAAAAAAAATTTGATCATATGATCCAGTAATCACACTACTGATTTACCAAAAGAATACAAAACCACTAATTTGAAAAGATATATACACCCCTATGTTTATAGCAGCATTAATTCCCAACAGCCAGTAATGGAAGGAGCCTGTGTCCATTGATAAATGAATGGATAAAGAAGTGAAACTCACACCCCACAGGCGTACACAGAGGGATATTACTCAGGCATAAAAAATGAATGAAATCTTGCAATTTGCAACAACACGGATGGTTGGATCTACAGAGTATAATGCTAAGTGGAATTAAGTCATTTGGATAAAGACAAATACCATATGATTTCACCTATATGTGGAATTTAAAAAACAAAATAAGTGAACAACAACAACAAAAAAAAGAAACCAGAAAACAGACTCTTACTCTTAACTATAAGGAACAACTGGGGATTGCCAGATAAGAGGTGGGTGGCAGGAAGGGTGAAATAAGTGAAGGCAATTAAGAGTGTACTTATCATGATGGACACTGAGTAGTGCATAGAATTGTTGTATCACTATATTGTATCCCTGAGACTAATGTAACTGTTACATCATTATGTTAACTATATTAGAATTAAAATTTTATTTAAAAAATTTTAAATAGGAAATGCAATAGGGAAAAAATGTTCTCATGTAGATAGCATATAGTTGGCTTTTTTTTTATAGTTGGCTTTTATTTTAATCTACTCAGCCCTTCTTTTTGTCTTTTAATTACGTAGTTTAGTACATTTACATTTAAAGTAATTAGAGATAAGAAAGGATTATTGCCATTTTGTTAATTGTTTTCCTGTAGGTCTTCTAGTTATTTTGTCTCTACTCTTTTTCTGCCTCTTTTGCCTGTTTCATTGATTTTTTTTTTTTTGGAAATGAAACTTGATTTTGTTTATCTTCTATAGATTATTTATTTGTGGTTATCATGGGGATTAATCATTTTATAACAATCTATTTTAAACTGAGGGCAGCTTAACTTCAAATGCCTACACAACTCTTTACACTCCTTCTGCTTTATATTATCAATGTCCCAAATTATATCTTTATGTTTTGTGTTCATTTATATAATTTTATAGATATACTAGTCTTTTTTGTTTTTATCTTTAAAATTATCTGCCAGAATTAAAAGTGATTTGTGTACCACTGTTAAAATATTACAGGATTCTGTATTTGTCTATAAATAAACCTTTACCAAAGAGCTTTATACTTTCAGATGCTTTTGTGTTGCTGCCTAACAATCCTTTATTTTCAAGTTGAAGGACTCCCTTTGGCACTTCTTGTAAGGCAGATAGAATGGTGATAAAGTCCTTCATTTTTATCTGGAAAGTTCTTTATTTTTCCTTCATTTTTGAGTGATAGTTTTGCTAGATATAATATTCTTTGCTCAAAATTATTCTTTAACAATTTGAATATATTATCCCACTCCCTTCTGGCCTCCAGGTTTGTGCTGAGAAATCTACTAATTGTCTTATGGGAACTCCCTTGTATGGGACAGGTCACTTTTTCCTTGCTGCTTTAATATTTTGTGTCTTCGACTTTTGACAATGTGGTGCCTTGGTGTTGACTTAATTCATCCTATTTGGTATATTTTGAGCTTCATGCATCTGGATGTCCATTTCTCTCCTCAAATTTGGCAAGTTTCAGCCATGATTTCTTCAAATAAGTTCTCAGGTATTTTCTCTCTTATAAAATAAAACTTTATGGAGGCTTCATAAAGTGGATTTTGGTCTACTTAATGGTATCTCATAATTCCTTTAGGTTTTCTTTATTGGTCATTCTTTTCCCTTTTTGTTCCTTTGGCTCAATAATTTCAATGACCTGTCTTCAAGTTTGCCAAGTCTTTCTTCTGCTTGACCAAGTCTGATGAGGAATCCCTTAGTGAATTTTTCAATTCAGTGACGTGATACTAAAATTTGTTGGATTCTTATTATTTTCATCTTTTTTGTTGATAATTTCATTTTGTTCATGTATTAGTCTCCTGATTTTGTTTAATGGTCTGTGTTATGTTGTACCACATCGAATTTCTTTATTTGAATTTTTTGTCAGATAATTCATAGATTTTCCATTTCTTTGGGGTCAGTTTCTGGAGAGTTTGTTCCTTTGATGAAGCCATCTTTCTTCTTTCCCCTTTCCCCTTCCTGTATATTTTGTTACTTTTTTGCTGAGATATATGCATTTTAAAAGACACGACCTCTCCCAATCTTTGTGGACTAAATGCCTTCAGGGAAAACCTTCACCAATTAGCCTGTCCAGAGATTTGGGAGGACCTCTCAAACCTTTTCTGGGAATGCATCTCCTCCGGGCTGTGCATGTAATTTCCCAATTAAAGAAGTTTGCAGGGTTTTTGTTTCATTTGCCAGGAGCATGTAATCTCTTGCTTCCCTCTGGTGTCTGTCTGCTGTAATGCAGGTTCTCTAGCACTGCAACAACTCTGAGTTTGCTCTTGTTCACAGCCTCCCCCAGGTATCCAAAATATGCCAGTTCTATCAGTGTTGAGAATCAGGTAAGTTATATTCCAGTTCCTTAGGCAGCTATCTGTAAAGCCAGAATGCTGGAGGTACATTTCACTCTTTTTTCCCTTCTTGAGTGAGAAGCTACAAGTAGGTTGTTTACTCTTGTTAATGCTAAAGTATTGGCTTGGGGGAAGGACTCTCATGGATGAAATAACTTTTCCTAGCCATTTCAATGTGACTATTCTTGGCTTTGAATTCTCCTGGAGTACCACAACTTCTTAAATGGTTTCTGGAGTTCTCGAAGGTTCTTTGGATCATGTAGTATTGATAAGTCAGTGTCTGTGTGAAGAAACAAGGCCTGATGATTCCTAACCTGCCATCTTGCCAATATCAAAACAATCATGAGTATTTAACTTCATTTATGTGTTTAACAAACTTAAGTGGCTTCTACATGCTAGTTCTAGGTTAAGTGGTAGGAATGCAAAGACTAATATAATGTTTAGGTTTTCGCCATTGGAATTCCTTTGGTTTCTAAATTCTGCCAGCAACATTTTGATTCCAGGACAACTATACATACTTATACATCTTATTAATTTACTTTTCTTCTCAGCTTTATTAAGAAGTATTTTACATCTTAAATGTGTTCTCATGGTTTGGTTTAATTTATTGCCAGTTCATTGCTTGTCAAACTTGAATTTTTTTTATAAGAAAAATATTTATAACCATTGGGGTGCAAGTCACTACATTTATATCTTTGGGGTAAATACCTAGTAGGCAATTGCTGGGCATAGTGTAGCTCTATTTTTAACTTATTGAGGAACCTCCATACTGTTTTCCAGAGTGGCCATACCAGCTTGCATTCCCACCAACAGTGTAAGGGCATTCCCACTTTTCTGCATCTTTGCCAATATTTGGTGTTTTCTAACTTGTTAATGTCAGTCTTTCTAACTGGTATGAGGTGGTATCTTATTGTGGTTTTTATTTGTATTTCTCTTATTCCAGGTGATGTTGAAAATTTTATCAAGTGTCTGTTGGCCATTTTTAGGTCTTCTTTGGAGAAATGTCTATTAAGGAGGGCATGTGATGTGAGGAGCACTGGGTGTTATATGCAACTGATGAATAAATTCTACATCTGAAACTGATGATTTGTTAGCTAATTGAATCTAATTTTTTAAAAATATGCTTTCAATATACCATAAATATTTCTAATAAACTAAATAGAATATATATTTTAAATGATTTACTATAATTTTCAATAATTCAAAAACTACATGAAATGTCACAAACTAAATTAGAATCAAAATCACAGTAATCTATAGAGATCATTAATTTTTCATTTGAATCTGATTCCACTTCAAATTAATCATTATACATGATAGTGTTAGATTTCATTCTAGTGCTTTGCAACATATTTACATGCTGCAAATGAAAAAGAATTTACATTTAAATTACCAGACATCTTTATTACGTACCACACTGTAATACTTGAAAAGAGCATACCTATTCTATAGTAATCATAATATAGCAAGATTTTATGAGAGGGATTGTTATATTTTTTATTTTGCTAATCCCTGATTGCAGTATTACTCCTATTCCTTATAATAGATACCTCTTGCTAAGGCTGCCTGGTGTCTTCATTCTTAGAAAGGATTCCTATCCAATACAAACTGGTACAGCTACTCTAGAAAACAGTATGGGTATGTTCCTCAGAGTGAAAAATAGAACTACCTGGCAGCCCCGGTGGCTCAGCGGTTTAGCACCGCCTTCAGCCCAGGGCCGGATTCCGGAGACCCGAGATCCAGTCCCACATCGGGCTCCCTGCATGGAGCCTGCTCCTCCCTCTGCCTGTGTGTCTCTGCCTCTCTCTATGTCTCTCATGAATAAATAAATAAAAATCTTAAAAAAAATAGAACTACCCTACAACCCAGCAATTGCACTACTAGGTATTTACCCAAATGATACAAAAATATTGATTCAAAGGGGCACATGCACCTTCATGTTTATAGAGGCATCATCAACAATAGCTAAAGTAATGAAAAGATCCCAAATGTCCATCGACTGATGAATGGATAAAGAAGATGTGGGGTATTTATATTTATAATGGAATATTACTCAGCCATCAAAAAGAGTGAAATCCTGCCATTTGCAATGATGTGATGGAGCTAGAGTGTATTATGCTAAGTGAAGTCAGAGAAAGACAAATACCATACAATTTCACTCATATGTAGAATTTGAGAAACAAAACGGATGAACATAGGGGAAGAAAAAAAGGAGAGAGGGGCAAAACTTAAGAGACTATTAACTATAGAGAACAAACAGTTACTGAAGGGGGCTGGGCAGACCATGGGCAAATGAGTGATGGAGATTAAGGAGGACACTTGTGTTGAGTACTGGGTGTTATATGAGAGTGATCAATCACTGAATTCTACTCCTAAAACCAATATTACACTCTAGGCTAACCAGAATTTAAATAAAACTTGAAACAAAAAAATAAATGCCTCCTATCCAATCTTTGTGCAGTCATAGTTGCTCCCTTGGCCAGAATTGAATAGAGCAGAAGTAAATACCTGATCTATTCTGGCCCTATCAGAACTGGAAGTAAAAAACATTCATTTAAACTTTAGATGCGTAATATGTAAATTGATCAGCTAGGGGAAAACAATATTCAATCATGTTAACTAAGCAGAGAATGTTGATTTTCCAAAAATTAAAAGTAAAATATATGTGCAAGGAGGAAGCTAGAGAAAGATTGAGAGAAAAGGTACTGCAGGGTTTCCAAATCCTTTCTGAGTTCCACCTGCATTCCCACACTTGGAGTCTGTGAAACCTTCCCAGAAAACATAATAATACTTTCCATTTACTTAAGTTGATTCATGTTGGTCTGTTTAAAATAACTCTTTGGATACAAGTAATATGTCAATACAAATAAGCATTCTCTCCTATTCTAAGTGAATGAGCCAGGTGTTCCGTACATAGAAATGGTTAGTTTCAAATGGTCACTTTGATATAAATAATGAATTCACCGTTGCTAGGTATCAGTTTATGCACAGAAAGTTCATTCAAGTTAAGATTTCAGTATTTTTTCCATAAAAAAGTAACCTATAGAAAACAATCCACTTCTCAGTACTTTATGGTAACACGGTGCTGTTGGTGGGAGCACCAAGGTCCCCCGCTGATCACAGGCTGATCACAACATGACATGGAGGAGTGTGCTGTTTGGCACAAGCAATCATATGAACAGAACAGTTCTTAGTTGGTAGCTCTATACACAGAGAGATCTTATTTTCCATATGTTAAGTGGTCTCTACCTAAGAAGGTTCCTTCAAATGAAACTTCAGCTCCATTGAAAATCAACAATAATTTTTGCTCAAAATGCAAACTGTCTTGACCTGCTCAATACCAGTCCTGCTTTTAACTGCAACTTTCCTAAAGAGCATATATCAAACTAAGCTTAGGAAAATTCTCTTTGCCAGTAACCGAAAGTTTCCCCTTCAGCCAGGGTTTGAGGCAGAGTTAAAAAAGACAAGCTATCAGGAAATGAGAATCACTATTCTCTTCTCGCAGTGCTAATCAGTGGCTTTTCATGCAATCAAAACTCTTTTCAAATGGGTTCAGTTATGACTAATTTTTGTGTTTTGAACCAAGTGATCCTTGTATGATGTTTTTATTTAATAACTATGTTAAATTCAGTCTTTAAAAAATCAAGTTCCAGTTAATAATCAAATAACTCTTCAGTGGCCAATTACTTTCAAAATGACCAGATGTTCTTCAATCTTATCGATCCATGCTGAACTAAACTCACGTTCCAACTAAAGGATATAGTTTTCCACTATACCAGACTCCAGAGTGTTATCTATAACCAGCAAAAAATCATCCTGATCCACTTCACCTCCTACTCTCTTTTCCTATTTCCCTTTACTCATCTGAAACCCTCCACCACCTGCTCTCAGTTATCATAATGACAAATATTGTTTCAGTGATCTTTCTATAATTTTTTGACTTAAGTCAATATATAAAACTAATGAAAAATAAAGTTTCAAATAAAACATGTTTAGAAGTAATAAAGATTTATGTAATAAATATTTTTATAATAAAGCTAACAATCTTCACTTTGTTTTTAAATCAAATTTTGGTTGGCACATTGGCAGTATTTCTTGAATTTTGTGTACACTTTAATAGTTAAGTACTGTGACCAGTTGGCTTCTCTCTAGCATATTTCCCGAGTAAGCTGCCAATCAAGTTGAAGGAAAATGTTTAATCTATGGTGTGGTTTATGGCCTATTCAAGTTGTTCTTATTTATTGTCTTCTTAAACTTGAGTTTTTTAATGTAGCCAAAGGACACACTCCTAAGCTATATAACCCATATGGTGAAAGTATGTTTCTACTGCTACCAAGGTGTCATTATTGGTAACTCGTCAAAATAGCAGAACACAGAACATGCTCAAACATAAAAGCCTCATGCTGTTCTTGAGAGAATTCAGTTAGTTATTGGCTGTATAAATGTGTAATTTCTTTCTACTATATAGACCTTGAAATGAGCTATATCCCAAAGGGTGCACAAAACATAGGGATGATAGTACACTGGTCAAAATTTCTACTATGCGATTGTTTTTGAAATATCAAAACATGATAAAGACATGTTTTAATCAGACTTATATTTCTGCATGTTTTTAAAATATTTATATAAATATCACAATTACCTAAAAATCAATTGAAAGTTAATACATTTATTTTCTGCTAGAGGGAAATTAAATGAAATAGGATGCTCTGACTCCGTGTCACACAAATAGAATATCCTTTAGAATTACTAGCAAAGTGGATACATCTATTTAATGTTTCTTCATGACAAATGACATTTCATGGCCCAATTCATCATGTAGAGCAGTAGTTCTCAATTTATCATGTATCAGAATCATCTGGAGGGTGACTCAAACTATTAAACCACAGTCCCAGAGTTTCTGATTCCCAAGATCCTGGATAGAGCCCAAGAACAGGCATTTCTAGCAGGTTCTGAAGTAATGCTGCCGCTACTGGTTCAGAGACCATATTTTAAGGATTAAAGTTATAGGTAATAAAAGAACCATTTAGTGCAGCTAGTTCATATTTATTGACATTCACTCAAAGAAAATGATCAAGTACTAGGGGAAAAAAAGGAAAAGAAAAAAATGCCTTCCCGTGATCTTCTTAGACATCCATTTTAGAAAGTTCACTGAATCTGTAAAAAACAATATAGCAATTGCTAGTTAATGATTCATAACTGTGGGGGATTTAGCTAAAAGTGAATCACTTTGCCAGAAAGTCCATGTTTCCTATTAATTTTTTTTCTTCATCTTTCACAAAAGTAAGCATTACCATTAAACATTTTCTTCAATCTATAAGGAATCCACTAATTTCCAATACCTGATGTAGCTCCAGGAAAAAAGAGAAAATGCATAAAGTACTTAGAAAAATTCATTCATATGCAATTCTCAAGAATAGAGAAAATTTTCTATTTTTAAGTTAGCTAACTTTGCATCTCAAGTAATAGTTAGAAATGTTCATATTCACATACAATTTGAATTTTCATTCTTCACTCAATTGCCTTAAGATCAGGTGAATATGTCCTTACTTTCTTATGGTTCTTAATCTCCTGCAGATCCTGAAAGATCTTTTAAGCATGCTACTCCCACTGCCCTGCTACCCAACTGAGAAGATATGAGCCAGATAGTCAATGGCCCAAAAGAGAGGATAGTCTTGCTCAGCCTGATGTATATTAGTTGGCATGATTATGTGGCCCATAAACAAGAGGGAAAACTACTCCTAAGGGAGAAATAGGAAAAGAAACCTAACTAGATCTTTATAGCAAAAAATTATTTTATTTCAAGAACTCTGAATTCTCAATTATTAGACATGAGGCTCTCACTAAACTGGATGTTGAGGTTTCTGATTTTTGTGGTTATTTCGACTAAAACTGGTAATGAGTTTATCTTCATATTACCTTGGAAGCAAATGTTTTCTTACAAATTAACGATATAACTAAGATTATAGGAGATTTTTTTAATGAACTTAATGGAGTAGCTTTGCTTAACAGTCCTCCTCGTATCACACAGGAATCCATTTATTATCAGCTTACTAATTACAAATAATTCATAGCCATTTATAAAGACATGTTGTAAGGATTCCTATAGTCCCTGTTAAAGTTATAAGTGTGTTAAAAATTTTGAGTGGCATAAATTTTAAGAGTATATAATTCTAGTTACTTTCTTTTAAATTATGAAGTAGCTACATTTCACTGTAAAAGCTATCCATAAAGGCACATAAAAATTCTTTCTCAATTTTCTACTGCTTTGACCTATCCGTATGGATATAATCTCTGCTAGTATAAATGTCTTGGAGATTAATGTTTTCACTATCACCTACTAGCATTTAGCTCATTCTATCAGGATTTCCTAAGACAGTATCAATGTTTCTTTGCCTTTTAGTAAATGCACTGCAATTTAATGTGTCTTTCATAGAATTTTTCAAAATGTTTTATTGTAATTTTAATCTTTTTATTAACCAAAGTCCTCAAAAATAAGCTTCAAAGTTATACCATATTTTAAATAAAAACTTGAAGTTCTAAATTCTTACAAAGCATATCTAAATTGTCACAAGAAACAGAACTGGAAATTATAGAGTAGTATCAATGCTATTCTGATATGAAGACTAAAAATATTGTATGTTATTTTCTCAGAAAAGTAGAGTTGGACAATTATTTGAAGATTTCAAAAATACAGTCTCCACAGAGCTGAATTCTGTAATCACAAGTATTAAGTGACATCTGTAAAAGTATTAGGTCTCTCTTCTAATTTGAAGAAAATGCACCTAATAAATATTTCCATAGCTTTGAGAATCCTTCTATAAATATAGAAAATTCATTATATTAACCTAAACATTTATCTACATGTTTATCAATCATGCTGTTAAATAAAATATTAAATTTTTAAAGAACATTTTTCTTTTTAAATTAAAACATAAAATTGAAATCTCCTTCACTCTGCCTATATAAGCTACGTGAAACACTGTATCTTCTGACCAACCTGGATAAGAAAACCAAATACTCCTTCAGAATTCTTGAAATAAAGTAAGAAACAAAAAGGATCTGAGACTCCCATAATAGCAAAATTATTACGACTTTAATCTTTTCAGTAGAATAAATTTTTAGTCTATTTCTTTGTTTTCTTTTATTCTTATTAACTTTTACTAATTGACAATATTAAGTTCTGTATAGACAGGAGTGATATCGATTCTTCTTTGCGTTTCTAGTTTCTAAAACAATGCTATATCCAAGTAGATACTCCATAAACGTTTGCCAAATTGTAATCTTCATAAAGATCAAATAAAAAAAAACCATTTGATGTTCCATAAACAGGCAAGATTTATATCCGTATAGTCTCAGCCAAGCGTCATAGTTAGAAGTTAATACAGCTTAACCCTATGAGCAAAATCCAAAATTGACATGACATTTTTGTCGGGCTTTTGAAGCTCACGATAACCTTCTCAAACTGCACGTTATTGAGAGTGCACTTTTTTCACTATACAGCCCTCTCATTTCTTGTGATTTGTTTTGTCCCATATTCAGTTGAAACCAGTATATCCCTGCAAAGATCAAAAGGTAAAACAGTATCCTTTACACGGTTGGATATTTAAATAATATTCTTCCATAAGTATCTATTAGACAAGATTTACTTCACGCCATTTTCAATCAACTGTACAGATAGGCAGTGTGTATATAAAATAAATTCCTCTATCCAAGCTAACAAAAATATTTTATCTACACTTTGTTTATCCATGGAAAGAAACTGAGCATGTCCTCTGCAGTTTTACTACAGGTCATCTGAAGGGCAACTCCTGGATTCCTCTGATCCATGCAGACTTCCCAAGGGCCAGAGAACAAGGCCCGTTTGATCCAGCACCTGCTGTGAGCCCATCACTTGGATACTTTTTCTGCAAATTTTTGCCAGACTGTGAATAGAGTAATATGTAAAAGGGAAAAAAAAACTCAAAGAGCAATAGGAAAATCGGCAGGAAATCAACAAAAATACCATTAAGAACGACTGATCAATCATCTCAGCATTACTTTCCTTTCCCCAGTATGGTTGCACTTGCAATAGGTCAGCAATTGGCTCCAGGACTGATGGATATTGTCTATGTTTTATAGCTTTAGCTCAAAATATCTTTATTGCTTCTAACATATGATTCAGGTATGCAGGAAGAAATAACCATATTTACTAATCTTTTACTTCTAAATTGAAAATGTCTTAGACACGAAAACTTGTACTTGGTCTAGTATCAGAGATTGGAAAGCATTTATGGAAAAGCTTTTTCTATCATTAGTATAGAAAGCAATATGGTGTTCCAGAATAGAGAAAAGAAGTTTTGTATTTCTAAATGCAGAGAAGAAATGGCTTTGAAGTTGAGGTTAACAGGACTAGTTGTGCCTCATACCAGAGGTCTACTGAAAGTGAACTAAAGTCTAAGCAGGTTGCTGCTAATGTTCCTAATGAATCTGTGCAAATTCTTATCGACTACCAACTTTTATAAAAGTTGTCCAAACCTAAGAGACTGCAGGTACAAAGATGCTAAAAGAGCAACATCCTTGAATCATTTTAACTTCTATCCTAACATGCAGGCTGCCTGACTCAGATACCACAAATCAGCATGCACAGTTTAGGTAACTAGATGTAGCATCAGACAAAGAGTAGAAAAATGCCACCAATAACCTCAAAAACATCAATTCCTCTTCCAGTCTTCTCAGCAACATTAAGTTGGGTCTGCCAATGTCACTTTTCTGAGCCGTCAGAAAATGCCTCAGAAAAGTCTGCCCTCTAAGGACCCATAGCCTATGAAGGCATGTACACAAATAGTGGCAGGAAGAGGAATACCTGTGAGCACATTACTGCTGAAAAGGGTAGCTTCTGCAAGAGACATTTGAGCAGGACCTTGAAGGATGAGCCAGATTTCAAGAGGCAGTGATGGACAGTTGCCCATTTTATGAAAAGCAGTTATACTGAAACCACATCTTGTACTTCTTTGCATCCCCCAGGGATTCAGTGCAATGTTAGCATAATAAGCATTTGATGTATTTTTCCTACTTGAAACTATTTTAATATTGAAGAATTATATGAACGTATTAATTCATACGTGGCCTGGCATTGGTGACCATATGCAACCTCCTTCCAACATTTCTTTCAGTCACATTACAACTGCACTTTAAGGGAGATAAAAGCTTGACTCACAACTCCTAGGTTTTGCACCATACACACATTTACCCATGACATGCACAACCTAGACTTATCTTTCTTCACCCACATCTTTGCTAATTGAATTTTTATGCATCCTTGAAAACCCAGGGTAAATTCACCTCTTCCTGGAACCTCAGGCAGTAGCCATCACTCCTTACTTTTGAACTCTTCATCCATTTTTCTTTATAATTATTCATTTCTTATACTGGAACCGTTGAAATTAACAGATAATGTGTTTAATATTATAGTTTCTTCCTAAGTGCCTTCTTTATTTTTTAAGATTTATCTATTTAGAGAGCACACGCACATGCACGAGCACATGTGTGCAGCAGGGGGGGGGGCCGAGGGAGAGGATCTCAAGCACAGTTCTATGCTCTGTGCTGAGCATAGAGCCCAAAGCAGAGCTCAATCCCACAACCCCGAGATTATGACCTTGAGTCAAAATTAAGAGTCAGATGCTTAACCAGCATTGGAGAAAATTACAAATATTCCTGGGCAGCACAACAAAATCCAATATCTACAGTAGGTAAGCATTACTCCATAGCCAGGTGTCATTCAGCTCAGTAAAAGAGACTGATCACCATTTGGTAAAATAATATTTTCATCAAGATCTTACTAAACAATTTTTCTGACCATTGATTTCAAATATCACTTGATATTATACTTTTTTTAAAGATTTTATTTATTTATTCATGAGAGACACTGAAAGAGAGAGGCAGAGACACAGGCAGAGAGAGAAGCAGGCTCCATGCAGACAGCCTGATGTGGGACTCGATCCCAGGACCCCAGGATCACACCCTGGGCCAAAGGCAGGCACTAAACCACTGAGCCACCGAGGGATCCCCCCCCCACTTGATATTATACTTAAATGGAATAGTACAATTATAAATCTAATACACAAAAAAATTCTAGTATATAAATCCTATCTATAAAAACTAATGACTCAATACTAAAATGTATAAATCACATCAACAGTTTCACACATCAACTTTAAATCTCTAAGCTATTTTAAAATGGAAAAACTAGGTAAATTACCAAAATTATTCTAAAACTCATTCTTATACTTGCATTAACCTAGTATCAAAATATTGACACCAAGGATCTAACTTCTCTTTGGGGCACATTTTATACTTATCTTTAGACCTCATAATAATCAAAAGGTACTCAAAAGGAGAAATATACTATTACAGATATCTAAGTTGCAGGTTTTTATTATGGAATAAGGGACTTCTGGTTAGAGATGGATGGTACACGGATCTGGAGAGAAACTTTCAAGATTATCCAGTGCCATGCCAATGCTCTCCAAGGTGGACTTTTGTTTTGAAAGTCCTGGTCTTTGCTAGGCCTATAGCAGGTTTCCAGTCCTTGCTTTCACAGATTTTTCAGGTTTTCATAATCATGCATATTCCTGAAGTGATGCATCCTTTAGTATTGACTTAGTATCACTTCACTAGTAACAAGTTTACTTAGCTTAGTATTTAGAAATTTTTTTAAAAGATGATTTGAAGCTTTTCTTAAAACAAAAAAAAATCCCTAGTACTTTGCAAACCTGAAGGCATCACAGTATGGCACTGGCACAAATATAGACACTTAGATCAATGGAGAACAGAAAACCCAGAAATTTACCTACAACTATATGGTCGATTAATCTGTGACAAAGCATGAAAGAATATCCAATGGAAAAGGACCATCTCTTTAACAAATGATGTTGGGAAAACTGGTCAGCTACATGCAAAAGAATGAAACTGGACCACTTTTTTATATCATACACAAAAATAAATTCAAAATGGATAGGAGACCTAAATGTGAGACTTGAAACCATAAAAATCCTAGACAGAAGCACAGACAGTAACTTCTTGACATTGGTTGCAGCAACTTCTTCCTAGATAGGTCTCCTAAAACAAAGAAAACAAAAGCCAAAATACACTATTTGTGCTACAGTAAAAAAAAAAAAACTTTAAAACTTCTGCATATATATAGAAAGAAGATGTGGTTTATGTATACAATGGAATATTACTCAGCCATTAGAAACAACAAATACCCACCATTTGCTTCAACGTGGATGGAACTGGAGGGTATTATGCTGAGTGAAGTAAGTCAATCGGAGAAGGACAAACAGTGTATGTTCTCACTCATTTGGGGAATATGAATAATAGTGAAGGGGAATATAAGGGAAGGGAGAAGAAATGTGTGGGAGATATCAGAAAGGGACACAGAACATAAAGACTTCTAACTCTGGGAAATGAACTAGGGGTGGTGGAAGGGGAGGAGGGCGGGGGGTGGGGGTGAATGGGTGACGGGCACGGAGGGGGACACTTGACGGGATGAGCACTGGGTGTTATTCTGTATGTTGGTAAATTGAACACCAATAAAAATTAATTTATAAAAAAAAAAAGAAATAGATAATGGAATATTATTCGGCCACAAAAAAGAATGAATTCTTGCTGTTTGCTATGACATATGTGGAGCTAGAGAGCATAATACTAAGCAAAATAAGACTGAGAAAGACAAATACCGTATGATTTCACTCATATGTAGAATTTAATAAATAAAACAAACAAACAAAGGGAAAAAAGTGAGAGAGACAAATCAAGAAACAGACTCTTAACTATAGAAAACAAACTGATGGGTCCCAGAGGGGAGGTGGATGGAGGGATGAGTTAAATAGGTGATGGGGATTAAAGAGCACACTTGTGATGAACTTGGAAAGATATATGAAAGTGTGGAATTACTGCATTGTATACCTGAACTCATATAACACTCTATGCTAACTAACTGGAATTAAAATAAAAACAGGGATGCCCAGGTGGCTCAGTCCATGGAGCATCCAACTCTTGATATCGTTACAGGTTATGATCTCAGTCAGGGATAGGAGATCAAGCCCTGTGTTGAGATTCTCAAGATTTTCTCTCTCTCTCTCTCTCTCTCTCTCTCTCTCTGTGTGTGTGTGTGTGTGTGTGTGTGTGTCTGCCCCTTCCCTTGTTTGTATGCAATCTCTCATTCATAAATAAATACAAAAATATTAAAAACTCTAGTTACTTTGAATGGAAAGAGTACTAGAGGCCAAATTATAATAATTTAAAAGTTTAATAAAACTAAGTTAACTTAATAATTTAAACAAATTTAATAAATTTAATAAAATTTAACTATTTAAAATTTTAATAATGTAAATTTCACTCAAATCCCAATTTCTTTTTTTTTAAGATTTTATTTATTTATCCATGAGAGACACAGAGAGAGAGAGAAGCAGGGACACAGGCAGAGGGAGAAGCAGGCTCCATGCAGGGAGCCCGATGTGGGACTCGATCCCGGGTCTCCAGGATCACACCCTGGTCTGCAGGCGGCGCCAAACCGCTGCACCACTGGGGCTGCCCTCACTTCCCAATTTCTACAGGCGGGGTACATCAATACTTTAGGGATAGAGTTAAATATATATATATATATTTTTGAAGCCATGAGTTAACAATAGTTACAATTTGGTTTTAACATTGCTAAATTCTTAAAAATATTTTTCTTCACCGCATATTTTAGATTTTAACCAATCACCTATACTATAACCCTATTCTCTTTGATAATTCTTGTGTGTTGCATGGACCATAACTGTCTAGTCATCTTACCTACATCATTAACTTTTTTAGGTAAGCTGGCTGATTGTATGATGAGTTTAGGAAGGAACAGAATGAACTTAATTTGGTGTCATTACTGGCACTGATTTGTGCTTTCTTTGAACTCTTCTACTCTGAAAAACATTTTCTTGAACATCATTTTTCTTGATCAGCTGCCTGCTGACACCCAATAAGACTACTTGCTCCCAGATCTACTTTTTTCTTCACTGTCCTATCTTTTCCTTTTAAACAAGTCCTCAACTGGTCATTAATTCAATTCAAGAAAAGGGCTCTGCAGTTTTTTAATAATTCTGCATTATTAACACTAAATTCTATTACTTACAAGATACAGATCACCCACATATGGAATAGTCTACATATTTTTTCCTAGTTCCAGTTTAAGAGATTACAGAACAATTTTAAGGTTGCATTGCCACTCAGCTACAATAACTGACTTTCTGGAATATGGAAAGTTATCCCAGCGCAACTATATGGTCCTTATGATAATAATATCCTAAATTTTAAAAAATATTTTATTTATTTATTCATGAGAGAACACAGAGAGAGAGGAAAAGACATAAGCAGAGGGAGAAGCAGGCTCCTCGCAGGAAGCCCGATGTGGGACTGGATCCCCAGACCCGGAGTCACACTCTGAGCCAAAAGCAGATCCTCAACTGCTGAGCCACCCAGGCATCCCAATAATATCCTAAATTTTTTAGCACTCAGTTTCTCCAGGCATACTCTAAATACCATTAATTTGTATCAAATGTTGAAGACACACTTGGCATTTACATGATAAAGCAACTTACAGGAAAAAATTCACATGCTGCTCCAATATTCAGTGTTAATTATATTAAAAAATATAATTTTCAAGATTATATTTTTGAAAAAAATAAAAAAATTTGAAAAAAAATTTGAAAAAAAATTATCAAAGATAACTTACTAATTCTAGGAATGCCTTGGTAGCTCAGTTGGTTAGTCATCCAACTCTTGATTTCAGCTCAGGTCATGATCTCAGGGTCATGAGCTCTAGCCCCATGTTTAACTCTTCACCCAGCAAGGAGTTTGCTTGAGGTTCTCTCTCCCTCTCCTCCTCTACACTCTCTTCCTCTCTCAAATAATCTTTAAAAAGATAATTTACTAATTCTTTAAACACGTGTTATAAAGGTCATGATCAACTTTCTCCAACTATTGCTTATATTTGGTTCCCATAGGCAATGACCAGATGCATTTTTAGCTTGCCCATTTTTTTTTGCATGAATGTGTTTTCTATTTGTGACAGTTATCAACGTATTGACTCTCCTCTAAATCTACCCTTCACTGTTCTGCTTGTGATACCAGGGCTAAACCTTGAAAACACTTCTCCTTTGCCAGCTGGCACGATGTCAAGCTTTAACAGTAGAGGGCTCTGGAGGGCTACTGCTATGGGAAGGGGTTTGTTCTCTAGTCTGGTGTTTTCTTTCACTCTCCTCCTATAATCTCATCTGGGTAAAAGAGTCCCAGGGGAGCTCACCCATAGTCAATTTCAGGGACGTCCCCTTGAGTAGCTACACAGCTGCCAGATTTGCTAAAGCAACACTCACCACCAGCAGCTTCCTGCTGAATTTCCTTGACACTCCAATAGATGGTTTTCTGACCTCCAGCCTTGACCTGGTGAATTTTCCTCCTATCCAGTGGGCTACAGTCACATTTCCAACAAGGTCTAAATCGCAGCCTTGCCGAATGGGGACTCCCCAAAATTCATCCCTTTTGAAACACTGCTGTAGCTCCGTGGGTAGGTAGTGGCTACCTCTATACCTGCTATTCCTCTAGATGTCAGGTTTTCTTTATGCTCAGTAGCCAACCCCTGTTATGAGTGACAGGATATTGGTATAAGTAATCTTTATATAAAACTTTCCCCAACAAGTTTCTCTGTGGTTACTGACACTCCCAGCTTCACAGTGACTGATACACTATTCAGAAAAGTATTTTGAAGGACTCAACTTTACAAATCTCACTAAGACTATAAATCCCAAGTCTTGTACTATCTGCTCACAAAATCTATCATTTACAAGGGTCACCTTATATACCTACAGAGGCTATCTAGGAAATATTTTACTATGTCAAGATGGCAAAAAAAAAATCACTAATTTCTCCCCTTTATCCACGTTCTTTTGTAATGTCCTCCATATTGACCATCAGCTGCTGGTGTAACTTGTTTTGGCCAATTGAACATTGGCAAATATGAAGCGATGAAGGGCTTTTAAAAGCACTTGTGCAATGGGGCTTGATTTCTTATGTCACTCTCAGAACCCAGAGAGGACTATGTAATGAATCCAAGCTAATGTGTTAACAAAAGAGAGACCATGTGAAGGATAACTAAGATACTCCTGTCCTTGAGGCCATGCTAGTTCAGCCAGCCACCAGCCAATCTGCCAGTGGACCATGGACACATAAGGGGGGAGGGGGGGCAGCTGAGGTACATTAAGCAGACCCAGACAAGGAAACCTACCAGCTGACCTACAGAATCATGAGATAAATAGAGTGCTGTCTAAAACATCAAATCATGGCATGGTTAGTTAGATGGCAAAAACTAAGTGATACAAATACCAGACAGAATATTTTCCAAAAAGAAAAAGGAGAATAAAAGTTGAAATTTTTAGTTAGAAGAAGGTATTATTGAAATGAAGTCCAAGGGAAAAGTCTTCTGTGATAAAAGTCTTCTCTGAAATTATAGATGTATTTAACCAGTCTAATTTCCACCAGTCGAATCTTTCTATAAATCATTAAAACAAACATCAGTCAAGTATCTGAGGTATTAGAGTGTCTTTTTAAAAATTATTTGATCTATTGAGGTCAGTGGAAATAGTTAACAGTGAAAAGCTCATATGCCACCGCTTATGCAATTTAATACATTCTCCAAGTTGTCAGAGAATTTGTAAGTGAATTTCACATAATTCCTATACACAGCTCTTCTAGAACAGATAATAGCTTTCAGAATTATCATACAATAGCATCTTGGCATACATTTCAGAAGGCTTCACAAATGTAGTGTAGGATCCTTCAATCTATTTAGGGGCCTCTTCTAACGTTAAAAGTTCCACAGGATGCACCATAGTCCTATAAACACAACAAAATAAAACAAATTCTCCTCCTAAACCTGCTTCTTTTTCTGTGTATCATTAATTCAGTAAGTCAGCCATTTAACGCACATGCTATAGACATAGAAATAATTGTAGATACCTTTTGCTCCTTTGTCTTCATGTTCAACCTTTGTTGCCCAGAATTTTCCAGACCACCTTCTGAATATGCTTTCTTTCCATTCCCACTGCCAATACCTCAATCGTTCAGAACCCTCCCCCCTTCTTTCTCCCTCTGATTCCTCCTAACAGGTTACTGATCGATTTCTCCTAACTAGTTACCCCTTCCAGTGCATTCTCCACATTCTCCATCTGGCGGCGCCCCCTCCCATACATCTCTCATTTGCCAACCTATCACCCATATTCCCGCTCATCTTAACCACACCCTCAGGTTAGTTCTGTTCTCAGAAAAATTCTTCAGCATCTGTGTTCTTTTTGGGTTCCTGATTTTCTATCAGTATTTCCAGCCTCTTTCTCTGCCTTAATATTAAATTAATTAATTTAATTTATTAAATTAAATTCTCTGCCTAAATATTAAATGTTGGCAATCCTCAGGGTTCTATCGTCAGATTACTATTCTCTTCGTTCTAATGAACGACATATTTTTGAAAACACCTTAACAATATACAATAGAAAGAAATGTATGGTTTTTGTTAAAAACCCATGTAGCATATGCTTCATATAATGGCATTCTGATGATAAAATTTCAGTTTTCTAAGACCTCTAGGGCAATAGATTTTCCATCATAAATCCATAGATTCTTTACTTTCATATAAAGAAAAGAAACTTAATAGAGACAATATTCAAAATTCACTGCAGATTCCATACTGTTGATTCTGAGAAAAGGAAATTTGGAGTACTTCTATCGTGTTTAAACATATGGATTTTGAAGTCAGAAGTTCTGAGGATAAAGGGGGCTTTCTGCTTAACTGCTGTGGCAGATTTCTTAAATTCTATAGTTACTTATTTCATTTAAATGTAAAAGAGGAAAAAATATAATTTCCAAGCTTCTTGTAAGAATTTAAATAAATGACTTATTTAATGATTATCATAATTTCTAGCACCTAATGGGCATTTGATAAATGTAGTTGAAATAGTACTTTGGTCTTTGTTTCCTGTCTTTCTTTCCTATTCCCACATGTCTCCTCCTCCTTACTGGAAGGAGAATGGCATAAAACTTAGGAACTAATTAAAGGCTTCTAAGATCTCTAAGAAGGGTTTGATATTCTTTGGACATGTAACTATTGTAAACTTTGAAATACAGCTTTAGAATCCTTCTGTCCAACCACTACTGATCACCATGAAAGCAAACCAGGAGAATAAGAAATATGGATTAAGATTAATAGGATTTCTCCTTAGAAGTGGAGGCACAAGGGGCAAGGGAGGAAAAAAAAGTTAGTTCCTTATATGAAGGGGACAAGCTGGAAATGGAAAAACACCTATACTATTTTCCCACTCCCTAACTAGGCCCAACTCCAAAACAGACAAAGGTTCTGCAGTGACCATATTATTAGTGGGAAAGGGAAAAGGGAGAAAAGGAAAAAGGGAGAAAAGGAAAAAGGGAAAAGGGACTCCTGAAGAGAGATTATTACATACATCTGTGTGATAATCATATATATATTAAGTATGCATTGCAGTCTCTAAACTATCTGCTTGCCCTTTTTGCCTTCCTTTAGTTTATGTTTTTAAGAGAGTCCGTACAATAAATTGCTTGAAAAGAATGATCTTTAGCTATTGAGGTAGTCCCCTCAGGTATTCTCAATATGAGATTTATGGGCACTCCGGTCCCTTTTTCATTACTCTTCCAAGGTCCCCACATTTCAATTCCAGTTGTTCACATCCTGCTTCTAGAGACATGCTATGGAAAAGATCACATGCAGGAAAGTCTGTTTTCAAAGTCTTTCATTTATTAGGAAAATTCTCTTTCAGAGTCCTGGCATCAGAGGAGAGACCCCAGGGCCCCATGACCACAACGAATGTGCTGATCTTCCTTGGCACTCAGCCCTTCTCATTCCTGGCTTTCTTCATTCCTTTCACCAATTCATCATTGCTTCCATTTTACAAATCAGAAAGAATTTTCAAAGCTGGATGTTTCAGAGGAATGGTGGTCAAATCTCTTGCTAATACAGTTTCATATTAATTTTAGAATTCCATTTTTGTAGGGTGCTGAATCATTTTATGTACTTGATCTTGCTGTTCACAAACAGTGGCTTTCCTTTAGTGCTGTAATTTTGCAAATAATTTCATATCATTTTTACCTACCCAACAAAATATGTGATTAGAGCAAAGTCGTAAACTGACAGCTCATGGGTCACGTCCAGCCTAAAAATATAGTTTAATCCTCAGAACGTTTTAAAATCCTGTGCATTTATTGCCAGTGTTTAAAGTTCAGAATTTTATGTTCAACCTGGATCTCCTGGTTCTTATGAAGTATTGGAAGTTTACCAACACTGGATTAACCTTTATACTTGAAAACAATTGGCTGCAACCCTTTAAGCATGAGCTTATGTTTCACAGTTCAACACAGCCACCACCACTAGCCACCCCCTGATGCCTTTCTCCCATCCCACCTCATTTGTTTACATTGTTTTTCTGACCCCTCTCAAGACTTGCATTTGTGACTCTCTGCCATATTACACACACACACACACACACAAAATATCTGATATCTAATATATGGAAATATTTCTCTAACTTCTCATTATACTTCTCTGTCAACAAATATTACCTGTTCTAAAGCAAAATCAGTACTACTTGAGAAGTGTGAGATTTTTAATTTTACCAGAATATTTCCAAATATTCCAGAGCTCCAGCTTTAGGCCAAGCTAGGATTTAGACATGCCTAGATGTGCCCAGGGACCTTAAGAGAGAGTCATGAAAGAAACTTGCCAAGACTCTTATTACATGGGAATCTAGGAAGAGATATCCTGGGAAAAAAACATTCTGCAGGCAACCTGGGACCAAAAGTAGGAGTAGAGTTGTGATGAAGTGATCCTAGGATAGCTTAGCTAAATCAAAGTGAGCTTGGCCCAATCCCCACTCACTTTTGCCTGAGTCCTAGAGAGAGAGAAAAACAGAAGCAAAAACTGCAACACTTAGTTGTTAACAACAACACTGTAGGACCATAGGACATATATGACACTACTTTGGGGCATACTTTTACATACTCTTCCGGAGTATGGCTCCAGAAAATCATTACCTTGTATAAGTGAACTGAAATATTCTCAATGGCTAAAAGAGTTTAATGTAAAGTAAAAAATATAAATTAGATGAATATTTGGATAATCTTGAGAGCGGAGAAGGACTTTTCTAAACACCAATGAATGAGAAAATAGAAGAATGATCCAATTGACTACATAAATTTTCAAAACTTCTACATGGCAAAACATTAAGTTGAAATGGAAATCTATTTGCAATATAAATGATGAAGTATGCTTAATATGAAATTTAAAATCTTATAAACCATAAGAATATTAATAAAAAATTGGACGAAGGACATAAATAATTCATAAAAGACAAATGTCTAGAAATATATTTTGTCATTATTTGAAAATATACAAATATTAAATATGAGATTCCCTTCACTATTATGTTAGCAAAGATAGACAAATGACAATACTTTTATAAATCGTTATATGTGAAAATTGTCAAAACCGTCTGAAGGGTATTTTGACAAAATTCAAGAAATGTTAAATTTTCTTCAAGTCAGCAACTCTTCTAAAAATGTTCAGTTATGGAAATACCAGAGATTTGAACAAAAATGTATATACAAGAATGTGCACTGTAATGTTATCTTTAATGGTAGAGAATTGAAATAAAAAGAAATGAAAAGATCAAGAAATTACCTTATATTCATATAATACTAATGCAGCTCTTTAAAAAAAAACTTGCCATATGAGGAATTTTATGGACAGAGGGGAAAGTATAGAATATACTAATTACAGTAAATATGTAATTTATGCAGAATTTTTTTTAAAGAAAAATCTGAATGAGAATTATCCACCACCAAAATACTAATAGTGGTCATGAGAATTTGGGTTGTTTTATGTTTTTTGTCTTCAGTTAGTTCTAAGCTTCAAATTTTATAAGATACATTTGTAATTAGGATGAAAAGCAAATTTTATTTTAAATGTTGATCAAATATGGTAATGGTTAAGGAAATATATAGCCTAGCTCCAGACTGCATGACAAAGGTCAGTTAAGAATTGGGGGTAGGGAAAAAAAAAGAATTGGGGGTAGGGGACACCTGAGTGGCTCAGTGGTTGGCATCTGTCTTCGGCTCAGGGCATGATCCTGGGATCTGGGATCGAGTCCCACATCGGGCTCTCTGCGGGGAGCCTGCTTCTCCCTCTGCCTATGTCTCTGCTTCTCTCTGTGTCTCTTGTGAATAAATAAATAAATCTTTAAAAAAAAAATTGGGGGTAGGGCCAGGCAGGAGGCTACAGCAGCAGTGTGGTCCACAGTGTGAGTGGTAGGGTTTGAGTCATCTAGCAGAATAGAAATCTCTGGCAAACACAAAACCTCCCAGTGGAAAAAGCAGCAGCATCTAGTAGGAGACAGGTGGCCTCACCAGAACAGTGGCAAGAGAGGAGGATCAGAAAAAGTAGCAAGATGTCAAGTGGATGCCCTTCAGTAGCATCCAGACTTGATTGTGAGCAAGTTGGATTAAAGCCCTGGACACTTCCAGAGATGGTTGGGGCAGATTTAGCGAAAAGCTGGCATCTTACATTAACAAGTAGATACTAAAGCCTCAAATTACAGATGACTTCTGTAAAAGTGACCACATTTTTTAAATCAGACTGTAGCAGCCTGAGGAAATAGGAGTAGATCTTTCATGGTTTTAACACTAATACCTACGTTCATATATATTGCTCTTTCATCTGTATTTTGCTGACCCATAAAATATATTTTGCTAAAGTTTACTTCTGCTGCTCCTAGATGAAATATAAAATTCAACTATTATTTAATCATCTGGACAAATATTTCCTATAAACTAAGACAATTTTATGAAGACAAATGATAAATCAGTAGAATTGAAACCACTATTATGTTTCAGACTATAATATTGTATAAATATGGACAAATCACTATAGTTTTCTTATCTTCAAAAAGAGGATAAAATGGCCCTGTCTGAAGCTATTAGAGATTCTTTTACATTTAGTGCTAAAAGATAAGATGTTGAGGGTACAATAAAATAGCATTCAAATTCAACTGCAGAGATTAATTCAGTAGTCCTCATGAACATCATAGATTTAATTGAGGTAATGCATGATTATTTCAATGTAAAAGACTGTACTTTTTACAGTCTCAGACTATGCACAAGCAAAATCCAAGTAAGTCACTTACATCTTGCAATTCCATTTCTAAACCCCTGTCAATTTGTTATATGTTCAATTACCTGCTAGAAGTATCAATCAATACTTTGTTTTCATTATTTGTCTATCCAAGAAAAGAAATAGGAACAAGGTAGATAAAGCAAATATAAAGATTTGCTAAAATTGGATTGTGGGTATTATAGGGGAGATCATTGTACTCTTCTTTCTACCTTTGAGCATATTTGAAGATATTTATAATAAAGCTTACTGAATATTTTAACTTCTGAGTCAAAAATCATGTATTTTAACATCTTAATATATAAAGAGATCTATTATACATCAGCATATCATCATTTTATATCATGAGGAAAATTTTTAAATTCCTCTCTCCACATCGGGCAAGGATCCTACTATGTTCTATCTTGAACTCTTTTTTTTTTTATTTAAAGATTCATTTTTTTTGCGAGAGAATATACTCGCAGTAAAGGCAGAAGGAAAGGGAAAATCCCAAGCCTACTCCATGCACTCAGCACAGAGTCCGACTTGGGGCTCCATCTCACAACCCTGAGATCATGACCTAAGCCAAAACCAAGAGTCAGATGTTTAACTACCTATGCTACACCTTGAGCTCAGTTTTTCTAGATGCAATGGAAAATACTGTTAATTTGTACATCAACCAATTTTAATAAATAAGCATATAATGAGAACTTTCTGTGAACTCTGCAATATTCTCTTCCAGAAGGGCCAAATCTGCATGTCCATTGTCTTAGGAATGTTGGCCCTAACCTCAGTAATATTACACGTTCTGCTCACCAGTGACATGCGTTTATAGTTTGCCTGGTGGGGTGCCTGGCTGGCTCAGTGGGAGGAGCAAAGGAGCCTGTGACTGTTAATCTTGGGGTCATGAGTTCAAGCCTCACCTCGGATGTAGAGATTACTTAAATAATTAAGAAAAAAAGAAGTGACGCCTAGGTGGCTCAGCAGTTGAGTGTCTGCCTTTGGCTCAGGGCATGATCCCACATGGAGTCCCCCACATCGGGCAGCCTGCATGGAGCCTGCTTCTCCCTCTGCCTATGTCTCTGCTTCTGTGTGTGTATGTGTGCATGTGTCTCTGTGTCTCATGAATAAATAAATAAAATCTTAAAAAAAAAAAAGGTAGTTTGCCTGGCATGTGCTCTGGGTTTTCACAATCCACCAAACATGGCCTGAAGCCACAATCCTTGAATAATTATTTGCACAGAGAATAAAAGGCTCAAAAACTTGACCTTGACCTCTTTGGTATTCCTTAAATTATTATATTCTCTTGTCATGGGCAACTACTGAGCAGCATTTCAGTAGTTACCCTAACCAGATCCAAATCTCTCTTCTCTTTTTGGTACCCCTGTGCTATATTTCCACTACCCTTTGAGATCTCAGCATTATTACTCCCTGTTTGCTCAGAATGGTTGCAGTTTATGCGTGGTTGTCCCAGTATAATCATTAACACCTCATTTCACCCAATCCAAGCCATTCCCTACATTGAAAAAAAAAAATCAACCATTCACTCTTTTCTGTATGTACCCTGAAATATTTTTCTCTCCACACCTTTGCATTTTTTTTTTCTGAGTAGAATGTACTCCAGGCCTAGAATTGCCATGACAATATAAATTTACCTGGGAATGCTGTATCTCAGACAAATAACAGATTTTTTAGTATATACATGTCCCAAGTATTGTATGGGACATACTTATCCTAAAAAATATTAGCCATCATTTATTTGAAATTCAAATTTAATTCAGCATCCTATATTTTATCTGGGAATCCTTTCACTCCCTGCCCCCAAATCCACATTTTCTAGGCCCAACTGAAATGCTTGTATCACTCGGAAATCTCAGTGAGCCTTTTTACCTTCTTCCAGAATGGTCTCCCAGAGCATTTTGACTGTGCCTCTCATACCACCGGACATTCCCACCAGCATCCCGACCACTCATGTAATATCTTTATTCTTTTTTATGTGACTTCAGGATAATAATGGAGCTTTACTTATGTTTTTCCTCCCTCATATTACTAATCACCTATTGACATACTAGCAATCAATGAATGTTCAGAGTGTCTAGGGATAAGCATTACAGTGATTTTCATTGGACTTAACAAATTAGTAAATTGTTTAAATTTCCCAGGATCATTTCAAAAATCCCTCTGATGACTTAACAGCTTCTCTCAAGGACAGTTAAATAATAAGTCCATTTATGCATCTCAGAACTAAAAATACAGCTACTAGATTGTCTATAACAACAAATGTACCTCCTGGTGTAGGATGCTGACAGTGGGGGAGGCTGTGGGTGTGCCGCGACTATTTTCTGCTCAATTTTACTGTGAACTGAAAACTACTCTAAAAAGTCTATTTTTAACCCCCACCCCAATACAAGTCAATTTGAATTGAGCTTAAAAAAAATATAGAGCTACTGTGGAAATTTTCTTAAAATAACAGATGTGAGCAGGGGATGGGTATAATTCTTGACATACATTATTTAAAGTACCCTGTTTTCAAAACTAACCTTGGATTTGAGTACCTTTATATTGAATATTAAATTTAAAAACATTGTGTCAATTCTGCTTTATTCAGGTTATAGAATTTTTAATCAAATGCAAATCATATTTTTTATTTTTTTAATTTAAATTTTTTTTATTTATTTATGATAGTCACAGAGAGAGAGAGAGAGAGGCAGAGACACAGGCAGAGGGAGAAGCAGGATCCATGCACCGGGAGCCCTACATGGGATTCGATCCTGGATCTCCAGGATCGCACCCTGGGCCAAAGGCAGGCACCAAACCGCTGTGCCACCCAGGGATCCCAAATGCAAATCATATTAGTCCTACTTACCTCTAGTTTTTTTGGTGGATAGTATCTTTCAACATGCCATGTTTTTTTAATATTATCAGAATACCCCATCTGCTAAGAGAACTGAACTCACTGTAATTTTACTCCCCAATATATAAAGGTCAATTGTGAAAAGAATTTTTGTACTCTTTATTTTGCATGCATGTGCATGTGAGACACACACAGGAAAAATAAACCAATTAATTATTGTCAACTTTTGTATTTCTTCTAAACGATAGAAATAATAATTTTGTTGGTTTTTTTTTTTTAAGATTTATTTATTCATGAGAAACACAGAGACGCAGAGACACAGGCAGAGGGAGAAGTAGGCTCCCTGCTGGGAACCCAACACAGGACTTGATCCCAGGACCCCAGGATCAGACCAGAGCCAAAGGCAGACGCTCAACCACTGAGCCACCCAGGCGCTCTGTTGGTTAAATTATTTTCATGAAAATATACCTTACTGTAAAAAATACTTAACTTTTTCCCCCCTACAGTGCTCTGGGATCACAACTCACTCACTATTCGTTAATAATTTATTTCACCTCTATTAGCTACAGCTTATTGCTTGGATATCATCCTACAGCAAACTATGGTTTCTACCAAAACAGTCTAAAAAGGTGTATATTAAAATTTTTGGAAACAGAAAATCAAGAATCAGAAGAACACACTATAATATTTTCTCAGAGCAAACACTGAGCATGTGCAATGCGACATCAAATTTAAAACACGATTTAGCCACTTTTAGTTAAACAATTTCACCTTTCATTTTAAAGTAGCCTATTAGACCTTTAGTCACAGGTTGAATCAAGGCATCCTAAAAGAAAAAAAAAAAAGAAGAAAGAAAGAAAGAAAGAAAGAAAGAAAGAAAGAAAGAAAGAAAGAAAGAAAGGAAAGAAAAATCATTTCCATTTTGACAAAAATTAAGTGGTTCTGGTCCCCCTGGGGAGGTCATCATCCTCCGCCAATGCCCAGCTTTTAGGGTTGTGAATGAAGTATATGGATCCCAGACCAGTCAGCAAAATCAGATAAATCAACCCTAGTAATCAGTGGGATGGTGATGTCACAGCCAGATCACACTCAGAGCCACGAAGATAATGTACTCTAGGACCAAAGAAAGAATGTAAACACTACAGTGTCTTCCAGACAATAGGGAATTAAACAAGATGTGTTCCTGAATTCTATTGTTGCTCCAAGCCAGGATTTGGTCCTGAGCCCCACATCACAGAAAAGAACTGGATTTAATAAAATTTTAAATAAATTCTCCCTCTAACAAAACTGTAAATAAATATATGTGCAACTGAAAAACATGATGGCAATTTTATTTTTCACTAATACTGTAGTCCCCACAAATATTTCACCATGACAATTCGACAGCAGTGGTATTTTGCTAATTTCTAAATAAATTGGAAGATAAAGCGATTCACAACAAATATAATTGATCTTCCCCTCACTGCCGCATAAATAGTATTTGTTATAAAAGTTTAAAAGCCGCATTTATGCATTAAATTATTAAAGCAAGTATAATGCCTCCACACTGTATTGTTTTGCAAGGGTTATCATGGAATCTTCACCATTTATCATACATGTATTTCTGTCTTTTTTCTACTCAGAAGCACAGCATGAAAAAACTTCATTTCACATTGAAACATCACTATGTGGAACAGTGTGATGAAATGAGACACAGGAGGAGTTATACTCCGGTAAACAGTTGGTCTACGGAAATGATAGCATTTTATGCTGAGACTGATATATCAATTTTAAGTCCTAAGAGATGACTGATCTGAAAGCCAGAATGTCACCAGTGATGAAGTACACACATGTGAAAAATTACAGGTAACGTGACTAGGCCTGCTGAGGGGCCTCTCACCCAGGCCTGTTTTACAAACCAGCACAGAATGCCACGATCCTCCTCCAGCCACCACTCCAGATCAATTATTCCATATCACTGGTTGACGAAAAGCACTCGTGTTGTCATGGACATCCAAAATGTGTCACTAAATAATCTAACTTTAATGATGTTGTAAATGTGACCAGAAGTGTCTTTCCCAGATTGCATCCTGAGATGCATACGTTTCGTATAGAAGAAGAAAAAGATGGAAGTTTTAGGAGAAAAAAACTGTCCATCCAACAATCCAAGAATCCGTGCAACACTTTTTCTTGGCTCAGATAAAAAGCAGAACCTGGTTTTGTTTTATCGCACATTTTCAAAGCGCAGAGTATTGCTCATTATATCCACAAACTGTGGAGATACTTTGCAAATATTTTCTTGATTAAAATAAGAGGCTCTAGAGCTACTGTGGGCAGCTGTATTCAACTGGATATAAATTAGTATTTAGTATACCATTCGGGTGAAAGAGCCATGCTGGAAACGGTGACTTTATTTTTTAAATCTTATTCATTATGCTTCACATAAAAACAGAGTTGATGACCTGAAAGAATATTAAGTAATGGCTTCTGGATAGCCGTGGGTGAGTTCTCTGTGCCTCAGTGTTCTCATCTATAAAATGGGGATAAGAGTCACAGAGGGTTGCGAGGGTTACGTAGCAGAGGGCAAAGGCCATGTAAGGATTTGCTGTTATTCACTATTGCACAGTATTTCAGATTTCATTTCAGGAACACCAGGGATACCTTCTTTCAAAACAAATAGTTCTACAGGTGGTAATGCATTAACACTGTAGAAAAATTTACATGAAATGGTATGTAACAGCCGACGTACAGCAGGTGCCATGGCCCAAAGATGAACATGAGTATGACAAAGTATTATTTACTCATGTTCCCCCCACCACCACCAATCAATATTCAGAGTCGTTATCTAGGAGTGAACATAGGATTTAGAGGCAGAGTTTGTGTCTGATGTGCATTTTCAGAATTTTCACTCATAGTGGGCATGCCATAAAAATTCTGAGCCCCAGTTTTCTTACCTAAATGGAACACTACCACCCTTTCCATAGATATGTCGCAAGCCTTAAATAGGATGGCCATTCTGTAAAATACTCTATACTACCATGTGCCGATATAATCTACAATTATTATAATAAAATCTTTCCTTTGCTTAGATTATCACTTAGCTTCTTAAAATGCAATGACCTCACGAGAAAGATATTACCACCAGTATTATTATGAAGACAATGAAGGAGAAAAAAAATCACTTTAAAAGGAACAATATAGATTTTTCTGACACCTAATTAAAATGTATGGCCATGAGGAAGGCTTATAGAACAACAACAAAAAAAAATGTAGTAGGCAATTCATCTTTTCAAAGTGGCTCTTCAATACTTTGGCTTAACTGCTAAAGGGACTCAGAATATGAGGGTACTTGCCAAAATCTGTGCAGTCAGAAATTGAATCTTAATGTTTTCTCACAGCCCCCACTATTGGCCTCTACTTTCAGTGTTCAATCCATAGTGGTATTTATATATTTGGTGGGCCTTTTTGTAATTTATAACAGCCTGCAATTTTCATATTATCAAAATTATTGTTTCTTCAATAGTTCCATCTTGTTTAATGCTTAGAAATCACATCCTCACCCCCCCCCGGCCCCCCCAAAAAAGTCAGTTGTTCACTTATATGTTCTAACTAATAATGCTTTTATATTTCACCTGGAATCTCTCTGAAATTTATTTTTGTATATTGCACAGGAAAGAATCTCCTTTTCCTCCCCTAAACCCATTGTTCCTATAATATTTATTGTCTTTTGAAGTCAATGAAGAAAGAAAAAAAAATCACTTTCATAAAATTCAACAGTGGAAAGAAGAGTTGAAAGGATCTTCTTTTTGATTGAGAAGAGGTTGGGAAAGGAGAAAGGTAAATTGGGAAGTAGAGATTTGAAAGAAACTAACTTGAGACACAGACTTCCAGTTATAAAATGAATAAGTCATGGGAGTAAAAGGCACAGTATAAGTATAATCAGTGATACTGTAATGTCATTGCATGGTGACAGATGGTAGCTACACTAGTGGTGAGCAGAGCCTAACATATAAACTTGTGGAATCATTATACCGTCCACCTGAAACTAATGTAATGTTGAGTGACTGTACTCAAAAAATTAAAAAAAAAACTTGAGTGTATTAGCAAGAGACAAAAGAGAAGAACAGCACTCCCAGGGAGCTAGGAATGAACCATAGTTGGGAATCGAGGGTTCCCTATTATGAAATTTCCCTTGGGCCAGCCCAAGAAGGGGGCTGAGAATGAGTCTTGCTAGTGTTCTCTCAGAAAGAGGAAAATAGAATGATTGATGACAGCTATGCCAAACTCTTGCCAATGGAATTTCATAAATGGGGAAGGAAGTACAATCACAGTAGCCAGCCCACACCGCACAATAATCTTGGCATGAAAGCAATTATGTCTGTTAAGTAATTCTATATAATCCAAGCACATTTTAACACAGAAGCTGTAAAAAAAAAAAAACTTCACAGATCGAATAAGTAATCATTCATTCGTCAGTACTTTATTGTCATTCTAAAAGTTATATATTTGTTCCTTTTCCTACTACAAAAGATCAAAAATATATAATGAATTCAAAGAATGGAAATATAAATCACCTGTAATCCCATTTCCTGAAATATATAAAGTTATTCTAAGCATTTGCAACTGTTCTTCCAGACTTTTAATTATTGGTATAAATACATAGAAAATTCACAAAAATGCTATACAAGATACACAAAATTACAAACACATATACAATTCAGCAATCAGGAAAAAAAAAAAGGTAGAAAGGAAGAGACCAGGACAGGATGAACAATGTGGGCTGTGACCAAAACAAAATAAACAGAAGCCACTTACTATAGGTGGACCACAAATTTTACTTAAAACCTCTGTTAACCAAATGGAAAAGGGAAACGTAATCGTTCATGTAGTTCAAAACTCCATTAGATGAGAAATAAAGTTTTCTGAAGAAAATGATGTATCCCTTATATTCCAGAATAAAATAGTTTATGATAATTTTCTTATTCTCCTAAGAACCCTTAGGCTATATCTACAATGTGATAAGAACTTTTCAGTATTTGTAAAATCAAAGGTCTGCACAGAAGTCAGGCGGGAATCATAAACGATTGATCCTGCACCTGGCTTAACACAAGAGAGTAGGGATTCTGATGAGCTTAAGAGTAGAAGCTCTGACTTTGTGCATTCAAGTATATATATGTATGCACACATATACACTTCTCTAATGTTTGAGCAATTTTCGGGCCATACACATCACATTTGCTCCTGAAAAGCCCCCAGTATACAATTCCTATTACTTATTTTTTGTCCCCCCAAGCTCTTTAACCATGATCCACATCATCAATACTGTTGCTTGTGGAACACTGTGCCGCTTACCAAACAATGAGATTTAAAAAAAAAAAGTTATATGTTCTGTTTCTAGAGACATTATACTTCATTTGTCATAAAATTAATAGGTGTCAAGAAATGTCAGAAGTTTTGAATAGCAAAAAATCTTTATGGATTTAGTGATGAAAAGAAGGTATTATTTCCATTTTGAAACCAGAGTCTAGCTGTTAGGATGAATTTGCAAGGGCAAACGGCTGTAAATATTTTTTTTTTTGCATTCTTTCCAGGAAGGTGTAAGAGTTCTCAGCACTCTGCATTATCAATCCCTGAAATTTCTTAAATGTTTTTCTAGCCATTAACATACATGTGATGTTATCTCGTGGTTTTAATTTGTATTTTTCTAATGACTAGAAATGTTGAGCATTTTTCACGTGCTTATTAACCTGCCCTATCTCTTCTTTGATAAAACACTGGTTTAAATAATTTGACATTTTTAATTGAATTGTTTGATTTCTTAAGGATGAATTTATACACTTTGCATAGAAGTCCTTTGTCAGATATATAATCGGAAAATATTTTCTCCCAGTCTGTAGCTTGTCTTTCCATTCTCTTAGCAGTCTCTTATAGAACACCAGTTTTTCATGCTGATGAAGTTCAAGTTATCAATTATTTCTTTATAGATCACGGTTTTAGTATCATTGCCAAGCACTATTTACCTAACCCCATTTAATAAAGATTTTCTATGGTTTCTTTTAAAAATTTTATAGTTTTACCTTTTAAATTTAGATCTGTGATTCATTTTGAGTTAATTTTGCATAAGCTGTGATATTTAGGTCAAGGTTCATCTCACTACACATAGAAAACTGATTGCTTCAGCACCACATGTTGAAGACAGATGGATCCGCAATGGATCTTTATTAAAGATCCATTGGTCACATCTGACTGGGTCCATTTCAGGACTATTTTGTCTCATTCAACTATGGGACTAGATGACCTATACCACACTGTCTTGATTACTGTAGCTTTACAATAATTCTTTAAAATTGAGCAGGATTTGTCCAATTTTATTTTTCTTTTTCAATATTTTCGGCTTATTTCATTCCATTGTTTTCCACATAACATTTTAGAGTCTGCTTCTTTATATCTACAAAAAAAAACTGATAAAATTTTGATTGTGTTAAATCTATTAATCTGGGGAGAAGTGACATTATTAGGTTGACTTTTCCAAGTCATGGACACAGTGTGCAACTTCATTAACTTGGGTCCTTTTTTTCCTCCCTGCCAACCCTTTGTAGTTTTCAGCATAAAGGCCCAGGGTATGTTTCTTAATACATTTATTTATTTCTAAGCATTTCATTTGGGAACAGAGAGACTTTTCTACGTCCTAACTTTTTTCTAGTAAAATATTATAAATAAAATGAAATTATAAGTTATAAAAATGATTTATATGTATTGGACATATAACCAGAAACTTACATAAGTATACTCAGGACTAGTAGTGATTTCTATGGATTCTGTAGAATTTTCCACTTAATTAAGGTATCTACAAGTAGAAATGGCTTTCCAACTTACTTGTGTTTTTTTCTTTAACCATATTGTACTGGTAGAATTTTTAGTACAATGCTGAAGAGGATAAATGAGAGTAGACATCCATGCCTGCTTCCTTATCTAAGGGGGAAAGAATTTGGTCTTTCAGCATTAAGTAGGATGACAAAGGTAAATATTTTGTAAGTGCCTTTTTCCCTCCACATTGAGGAGGTTCCCTTCTACTCCTAATTTGTTGGAAGTTTTTTCCCATAAATGGATCTTCATCAATAATTTTCTGAGCAATTGGTATAATAGGGTTAATGCACTTCATCTTATTAAATTGGTAGACTACACTTTGAATACTGAACTGGCCTTGCATTCCTGGGATAAACCCTACCTTATATATAATTTATGTATACATGTATACATGTAATTTATGTATACTTTGTTTGGCTGGATTAAGGAAGTTTGTTTATGAGTGGTACTGTCCACTTTATCTACTACCATTGTCTGATGTTGCTATTAGCATGAGGCTGGCCTATGAAAATGAACTGCAAAGTGTTCTCTTCTGTTTTCTGAAAGACATTGTGTAGAATTGTTATTTATTCTTTAAAAGCTCAGTAGAATTTGCTTATGAAACCACTTAGGCCTGGAGATTTCTTTATTTGAAGGTGTTTATGAATACCATTTCTCTCATTTTTAATAGGAATATATATATATATATATTCATAGATTTCATCTTAAGTTTTGGTAATTTGTGATTTTCAAGGAATTGGTCCATGTCATGTACCTTGTCAAATTTACATGTGCAGAGTTATCTGTAGTATTCTTTTCTTATCCTTTCAGTACTTATTTCAAATAAGTACTGAAATAGAATAGAAATACCTGTTTCGAAAATTAAAAAAAAAATACCCGTTTTGAATAGAAATATCTGTCTTGAATAGAAATACCTGTTTTCCTTCTTGATGTTGGTAATTTGTGTCTTCTTTCCCCCCTCCCCTACTTCTTTAATTATGGATTATATAGTTATTATATATTATTGAATTACCAAATATTTAGACATTTTCTTGTTATCTGTTACTGAGTTCTAGTCTAAATCCTTATGGTCAGGGGACAGACTTTGATTTTTAAAATTTTGTTAAGATTGTTTTACACTTTGGGATACGGTATCAGTGAGTGTATTAGTCCATTACATTTAAAAAGAATTCATGTTCTCTAAAAATAGAAGCAGAGAGAATAATGGTGGTTTTTAGGGGTGGGGCTGGAGAAAGGGTAAAATGTTGGTCATAGGGTACAGAGTTTCAGTTGTGCAATATGAATAAGTTCTGTAGCTCTAATGATCAACATGGTAACTACAATAATACTGTACGGCATATTTGAAATTTGCCAAGAAGGGAAGTCTTAAGTGCTCTCACCACACACCCCACCCCCAAAACATACACACAAAAACAGTAACTGTGAGGTGTTAAATATGTTAGCTTGATTGTGGTAATTATTTCACAATGTATATCAGAACAAGTTGTACACCTTAAGTATATACAATTTTCATCAGTTATACCTCAAAGCTATGAAGGGAGAAAAAAGTTATACTTTGCTCAAAAATGCATATTGTGCTATTTTTAAATAAACTGTTCTACAAATGTCAATTTGATGCAGTTTGCAGTAAACTGGTGGTGGTGTTTGCTTCTCCATACTTGAGGATTTTCTGAGAAAACAGTGATGAAATCTCAAACTATAATTAAGATTTTTCTATTTTTCCTTCTGGTTCTGTGAATTTTCCTTCGTGTATTTAGAAGTGCTTTAGAAGCGCGTTAGAAGCACTAAAGAAATTAGATGAGTTCACATTTAATGTTGTTATATCTTCTTATTGAGCTGATTTCTATAAGTAGTATCTCTATTTATTGCTAATTTTATTTGTTCTGAAGTCTATTTTACTGGATATTAATAAACTATCCCAGCTTCCTTTTAAAGTTTGCACAGTACACCTATTGCTCATCATTACTTTCGATTGAAGACCCAGAATGTCATAATATTCAAAATATGCTGTATAAAATCCCAAATTACCCAGCATGCAAAGAACCAGGAAAAAAAAATCTACTTAAAAGGAAAAAGGCAGTCAAAACCAAACACAAAACCAATTCAATTCACTTCAATGACTAAGGCTGAGTTTTAAAATAAGTGAGTTTTAAATGCATGATAAATGGATTAGGATAAATATAAGAAGGGGATTAACAAAGAGCCTTTTAAAGTTTTAGAAAGGTTAGTGAGCATGGCACCTTTAAATTAAGTTTAGGAATAATCTGGTTTAGAAAAAGGAATGGACTAGCTGGATTCTTGGAATAACTTCGCTTTTCTCAATTTGGTTCCAGAATTATATGATGAATAACAATGAGATACAAATTTTATTACTATTCAAGATAGTATAATATTTTCCTCGTGTGTTAAGAACAGAGATATATGGCGGGATGGGTGAAATAAGTGGATGGGGATTAAGAAGTGCACTTGTCATGATGAGCACCAAGTGATGTATGGAATTGTTGAATCACTGTATTGTACACCTGAAACCAATACAACACTATGTTAACTGGAATTAAAACTTAATAAAATAGATATATGGCATATATACCATAAAATTTTTGTCTAAACCTCCATTAAGTTTTACATTTAAGAAGTGCTAGAGAATGAGAATTTTTTAAAAACCTTATCATCTCTTGCAGAAAAAAAGGAACCACAATGTGTAATTTTAAAAAGAGAGAATGATATAATAACACTTTAAAAAAAAATCAAAATTTATAGGTCCACCCCTGGAGTTCACAGACTCTTACTAAAAATTTCTGATTTGATCACTACACTCAGGTTTATTTTTGTCTTTTTTTTAGAACTTTTTAGTTAAGTAAGAAATTATATGATTACTCATATCCACAATATATCTTTGTTAAATGAAATTGAGCTACTTAGCAAATGTGTTCTCCCGGAAAAGTGTATTCTTTAAAAAAAGTAGATATATATACATGCTTCTAATTTTTATCTAAGTTGAATATTTTAATAAGAAAATTTTTGTAATATCAATTGAATGCTTATATTATTTCCGCAGAGACTTGACAAGTTTCAAAAACATGAAAAATCCTACAGATCATGTAATCCCCTTCCTTTCATTGAAAAGAAAAACTAAAATTCAATGTAAATTATAAATGAATGGCAATGACAATAATATCTTTTAAATATTGAATTTAAGGAGCCAGAGCAGTATTCAGAGAAACTTTTATGGCCAAAATACTTCTATTAGGAAGGATAAAATAATAAAGCTAGAGTAAAAAACAATAGAAAAAAACTATTGATAGAAAAAAAAATCAATGTTATTTTCATTGAAAATTTTCAGAGAAATAGAACTGATCATTAAAACTAAAAGTGAAGAAAAAAAACTAAAAGTGAAATATTTCAAGACCTGTAAAATGAAGAAGTTTGGAAATATGAACAAGAAAAATACCAAAAAAAAAAAACCCACACAAAACAATAGGTTCAAGGAAAATGATATCCACAGAGCAGAATTTAAACTCTAGAACTTAAATTTAAAGCACTGAAAGACTTTATTCCAGTAAGTTTACAAATTTAGGCAAAAGTAAAAGTGTAACAATCTGATTCTGAAGAGAAAAAAAGCAGTAAGAGCAGGAAGCAATCCAGTGTTTCGGGACCCAGCAGGCAGACAGGCATCTCAGGGAGCCAGAGTGCCAGCGAAGATGGAAGGGTTGGAGAGGAGCAATTAGGCAAGTCAGAGGAGTGCCAGGATTTTTGCGAGCAGTTTTGGTGGAAGACACTAGACAGGGTCTACAGAGATTTTTTTAGGAAGTGTGTCTGTTTTATTTGGAGAACTGTGTGCCACACACCTTTCCCTTTACTAACAAACAGTTATAGCATTCTTCAGTCATTTGGAATCAGATCATTATTTCTGTGAATGACATCGACAGATGAGGCCGTAGGATTTAGGAGTTCTATGTTCAGATACAAACGTAAATGGTTGGCTAGATAAAGGATTAGAGACATTTGCCAAACTTAATAGTAATTAACTCAGAGGAGCAGGATCACAGGAAGGGGGCTGGCAGATGAATGGGAAAACAAGATTTTCCTACTTTAACCACTACCCTAATCTTTAGATCTTTTACAATGATAGTGTGGGTGTATAACTTATATAATTTTTAAGTAAAATTTTAGCAATGCTTTTTAAAAAGAAAAAAAATGGTTTCACTCCCCATTGGGTTTTATAGGGTGAAATCTTCTAGTATTTCCAATTTTGCCGAGTGTCTTTCACTTGTTTATTCATTCACACATTCAGATATAAACTACAGTCCCATTTTTCAAGATAATAATTTTATTGAGGAGAAACAAAATAAGGGGGTCTTGTGTGTGTGTGTGTGTGTGTGTGTGTTATGTTCAGTTAACAAATGAAAAGCATAATGATAAATATTCATGGGGATCTAGAAAAGACAAATTTAGGTCAGTAGATCAGGGTCTGCTAGCATCCTTGAACAACACTTAAAAATTTGGTTAGGATGAAGAGGAAAGAAAATTTGCTTGGAGAGAAAGGTGACAGGTATTTAAAGGTAGAGAGGAGGATTATATATAATAAAGCAGCCCAACCACCTAAAGTGGAAGGCCTAGAGGGAGGGTAGGTTAGAAAAAAAGGGTGGAGGGGCACCTGGGTGGCTTAGTGGTTGAGCATCTGCCTTTGGCTCAGGTCCTAGGATCGAGTCTTGCATCAGGATCCCCTCAGGGAGCCTGCTTCTCCCTCTGCCTATGTCTCTGCCCCTCTCTCTCTTCTCTCATGAATAAATAAATAAAAAGTTAAAAAAAAGGAAGGGTGGAGGCAGAGTGGGGAAACACTGTACTGTATTAAAAGCCACATAATATAGAAGAGCTCTGACTCTAGAGTCCCACAGACTAGAGTATCTAACCCTCTTATGCCACTTGCCCCTATATGGTGTGGAACAAGGATTTCAACCTCCCTAAGTCTCAGGAATATGAGGATAATAACAGCATAAAGTTATCATGAAAATTAACTTAAATACTTGAATGTTTAAAATAATTTTCAAGAACTTGATAAACATTAACTATGTTTCATTATTTTTGTTGTATATATGACATTTAGATATTATCCAATAGGGCAGTATTTTCCAACTTCTCCACAATAAGTTTTTAGATATTAAATGAGTTTGCCTTAAAGAAGAAAATTCCTTGGACAGAAAATCTTGGGAAAAAAAATCTGAGTTAAATGTTATTACTAGAAACTATAATATAACTAGTAGGCATTTACATTC